>NW_004949196.1:961890-968806 GCF_000317375.1 Microtus ochrogaster
AAAAAAAAAAAAAAGAGATGTGGCACAAATGAATGACCTTGGGGAGTCAGGCTTAGGACCGTAGTCAGGAGCTTGGAGTAATGAAATAGAACTTGTTACACCAACTACGCTGAGTTCCTCCTTGCTTGTGACAGAAGGGAACAGGAGTGTGGCAGAGTGGAGGGAGGAGAGGAGGGAGAGTCAGGTAGAGGGGGAGCTCAAGCTCTGGGGATCTGGCACCTTCTTCTGGCTCTGCAGACAATTGCAGTCATGTCCACAATCCCAGACATACACGGAATTAAAAATAATAAAAATTAATTCTAAAAAAATCCCCAGGCAGTTACAGGATATTGTTTGAGAAAACGGCCATAGTAGACTCTCCTCTAGGGCCCTCAACCTCTCCAGTAGCTGGTACTTAGGCTAGCGTGCCTGGCGTGCATTCTCTCCTGCCGAGTGGGGCTTAAGTGCAGTTAGCCGCTGGTCGCCTCCAACAAGTAAGTTCCATTATTGCAGCCTCTGGTTTATCTTGCTATCCTGCCCTTTGCTGTTGTTCACAGCCCGGTAGGTGTCCTACTCCGGCTTACTATCCTTGTCGTGAAATGCCGTGGCCAAAGCAACGTGAGGAGGAGGGGTTTGTTTAACTTACATCTCCACGCTGTAGTTCATCAGGGAAGGAAGCCGGGACACAAGCAGGCCAAAACCCGGAGGCAGGAGCTGGTGCAGAGGCCGTGGAGGGTGCTGCTTTTGGCTTGCTCCTCATGGCTTGTTCAGCCTGCTTTCTTATAGAACTCAGGACCACCAGCCCAGGGACGGCACCACCACAGTGAGCTGGGCCCTCCCTATCAGTTGCTAATTAAGAAAATGCCCTCAGGGCTGCCTATAGCCCAGTCTTAGTGAGGCATTGTCTCAGTTGAGGCCCCTCCTCTCAGGTGACTCCAGCTTGTGTTAAGTCGACAAGAAACCTAGCCAGCCTCTGGCTTTGCTCCGCACCCTGAGCTACTATGAGAGCCTGTCCTCAGAGAGGAGGCTTCCGGGTCTGACCCTGTGTCTGAACTCCATGGTATCTTCAGCAGTAAGACTTTCCCTTCAAGTTCTGTGGTGAAACCAAGAGTGTCTGAGCAGCCAGCAGAGCTGCTTTGAGATTCTAGCTCAGTTAGGTTTCTGCTCATCGTGAAACTTAAGCTTCTGTTTCTCAGAACAGAGCTGTGCCCGTCTCTGTAACTATCCAGTGTCCTCGAAGGAACGTTTGGGGTGGCCATCCTCAGCTGCTGATCTCGTTCCTGTGACCAGGTTTGCTTGCAAAATCCCCTACCCTGCAGTCTTGCCCTATGGAGGGAGCTTGAGAAACAAGTTCAGGGCTACTCTCTGGAACCCCACCTAGGGGGACACAGCCACCGATTCAGCTCTGGTGTACACAGAATTGAGCTTTCTTTGATTTGGCTCTAATTTGTGATCTTTTTTCCCATGCCTGTGGGATTAATGCATTGGCCCTGATATGTAATGTTTGGAGAGACTCTTGGGCTTCCCCGAAGAACAACTTGAAGAGATGTTTCTCATGTCTGGGACTGGGGATTTTATTAAATTGTCTATGATGGTTGTGGGGTAGGCATGAGGACTCCAACTCTCATGACTTCATTTAAACGACACTCACACGCATTTATATAGTATTCATGTATTTTAGGTAAACATAAAGAAAATGCTTCTTTATGGCCTTGTCAAACATTGTTAGAGTTATTATTATTGGATTTTTTTTTTTTTCGAGACAGGGTTTCTCTGTGGCTTTGGACCCTGTCCTGGAACTAGCTCTGTAGACCAGGCTGGTCTTGAACTCAGAGATCCGCCTGCCTCTGCCTCCCGAGTGCTGGGATTAAAGACGTGTGCCACCGTCGCCCGGTGAGTTATTATTATTGGAGTTATTTGTCCCTTCTCCTCTCTCCCTCTGTATTGCACTTCCTCCCCACTCCCCAGTTACACTTCTGCAGCTCCTTCCCCCCCCCCCACTTCCGCCATGGCTCCTCTGTGTTGTGGGATATTTGTACACTGTGTGAAAATATATGGCTATGACTGGTTTAATAAAGAGCCAGGCAGGAGGTATACATGGAGCTTCTGGGCAGAGAGAGGAAGTAGGAGGAGAGAATCAAGGCTCAGAGGAGACACCCACGAGGCATGGAGGAAGTTGGACACACGGAATGAAAGAAAAGTAAAAAGTCTCATGATAGAGTACAGATGAATAGAAATGGGTAGTTTAAGTTATAGGAGCTAGTTAGGAACAAGCCTAAGCTATAGGCTGAGCTCTCATAAATAATAGTAAGTCTCCATATCATTATGTGGGAGCTGACTGGGGAGACAGAGAAAGACTTGTTACACTTTCCTGGGTCCTGTGTAGACTCAGGTTTTATCCTCAGTCTGAAAATTTAGAGCTAGGACTCCTCCCTACACATACAAAGTACCTTTTTTGTTTCTAGGCGTAGGCTGCTTCAGTTAATATGCTGTTTTCTATTTCCACCCGTCTACCTGCGAAGTTCATGATTTCATTGTACTTCATTGCTGAACAGTTATTTCCTAGTGAACATGCACCACAATTTCCTTACCCTTTCATCCGTGGAGGGACACTTAGGCTGTTTTTCTCTCTTTCTTTCTTTCTTCCTTTCTTTCGGAAAGCCTTTTTTTTTTTTTTTTAAGATTTATTTATTTTTGTACACAGTGTTCTGTCTGCACATATGCCTGGAGGCCAGAAGAGGGCATCAGATCTCATTACAGATGGTTGTGAGCCACCATGTAGGTACTGGGAATTGAACTCAGGTCCTCTGAAAGAGCAGTCAGTGCTCTTAACCACTGAACCATCCCTACAGCCCCCGCTGCTTTTATTTCTTAGCTATGGTGAATAGAGCAGAATTCACTTAGCTGAGCAAGTGTTTGTGGATTAGCATGTTGAGTCCTTTGGGCAAATACCAAGGCGTTGTATAGCTGGGTCTTATGGTAGATTCATTTTTAGCTTTCGGAGAACTTCCCACACTGATTTCCAGAGGAGCTGCTCCAGCTGGCCATCCACCAACAACAGATGAGGGTCCCTCTCCCCGCACCCTCTGCAGCATTTGCTGTCTGTCCATTGTTCTGTCATTCCCATTCTGACCAGGTAAGATGGAATCCCACAGTTGTTTTCATGCTCATCTCCTAAGATTAGGGACAATGAACAGTTTTTGAGCTGTTTCTTACCCACTTTTATTTCTTCTTTTGCGAACTCTCTGTTCGGGTCCATAGTCCATTTGCAAATTTGGTCATTTGTTTTCTTGACTCTGTTTCTCTGTTTTCTGAGTTCTTTGTATATCGGGGCACCAATCTTTTACAAGACAGACAGCTGGCAGAGCCTGTCCCACTCGGTGGCGCCCTCGGTGCCGTGAAGAAACTTTCAGTTCTGTGAGGTCCCACTTGACAGTTGGCGGCCTCGGTTCCAGAGTGAATGGAGTCCTCTTCAGGAAGCCCTGTCCCACCCCTGTCCTGCAGGGCAGTGCCTGTGTGTTCTAAATATCTATCCTTATGTATGAGAGCTGCAGATAAATGTCGCTCTCACCCGTCCTCCAGCAGAGACCATCACAGAAAACCACAGCTGGTCAAAATACAGCGAATGAAGTGAGCATGCACGCGCTGGCCCAGCTGATAGGTCTACAGTGCAACCCCGACACCCGAGCTTGGCTCAGGGAACATTGCAGAAGGGGCAGGAAGGCCTCCTGCTAAGAGTGTCTTAGATGGGCAGGGAAGCTACATCCATGACTCCACCCAGTACCAGAACAGCAGCAACACTGGTTGACATGCTGGTGTGGACGGGGAGCATTACGTGGGTCTCCACTCCAATGCAGAGCTACAGGCAATTCATGGGTGCTGAGGGAAGGCAAACTGGTTTTCTCCAGGGATGAGCCCCAGGATTGGTTATCCAGTCCTGAATATTTCGTCCTAAACACATGAGCAACACCAGATGGGCTCAGCTGGTGTGTATGTGAATATATGGTGTATATGCATGTGAATATATGTATAATGTGTGATATACATGCCTGTAAATATATGTGTGAATGTATGTATGTGTGAGTATACATGTATGGGTGTATATGTGTGCAAATATATGTATGAATATATGTACACAAGTGTATATGTGTGAATATATGTACATGTGTGAATATATGTACATGTGTGTATAAATATATGTATGTGTAAATATATGTACGGGTGAGTATACATGTGTGAGAATATATGTATGTGTGAATATATGTAAATGTGAGACTATGGATGTGTGCATGTGTGAATACATGTGTATATGTATATGTGTATGTGTGTAAACATGTATGCATGTATAAATATATGTATGTGTGAATATATGTATATGTGTATAAATATATGTATGTGTGAATATATGTATATGTGTATGTGTGTAAACATGTATGTGTGTATAAATATATGTATGTGTGAATATATGTATATGTGTGTAAACATGTATGCGTGTATAACTATATGTATGTATGAATATATGCATATGTGTGTCTGAGGTCATGAACCTGAGAAGGCATGGGGATGAGGGAAGAGTGGGAGGGAGGAGGGACTAATGTAAATACAGCACCTATAAATGAGTTTAATTTTTTAAAATTAAAACAACAGCAGCAACAACAAAATCAAAAAAAGAAGGAGGTGGGAAGGAAGGAAGGAAAGAAGGAAGGGGAAGGAAGGAAGGAAGGAAGGAAGGAAGGAAGGAAGGGAGGAAGGAAGGAAGGAAAGGAAGCGAGAGAGCAAAAAGCCCAGGTGAACCCATCTCTGGTGTCAGAATTCCAAGCCTCGCATCCCTCGGAGGAGGAGGTACCAGGAGGGTGTGGAGAGCGAGGTGCTTGGCGGAGTCCACAAAGGGGAAGTGGAGGGAGCCTGTGACCGCCGTGTGCAGGACGGCCTGCAGGGGGCGAGAGAGGGCGCTCGCAGCCTAGTGAGGAGATCTGGGGCTCACACCAGACGGCGGCGATTCTGGGAGATTAAACACATAAATTACAATTAATAAAGGAATTAAAAAATAGGAGAAGACTGCGCCATTTCTGAACTATGTAGAAAAAGAAAAAAAAGGGACCTAGCAGGAATTCAAACAAAACAGCAAAGAGAGAAAGATCTAGAAAGGTACAGGGATGGGCAAAGCTGGCCACGCATGCGCAGAGTTCTCAGTTCCATCTTCAGCTCACACTGCGTCCCGAATTCAGGGCAGGACGGTGAGCGGTTCTGCAAAGATCATCTTTGTCTGCAGAGAGATTTCACGCTAGCCTGGGCTACTCAAGGCCCCACATGAGGCAACACCGATATACTTGACCTCCATGATCATGCGTGTGCGCATGTGCACAAACCCCAGCGTAAAATCTGTTTTCCCAGTCCAAAGATAAACTATAATAACTTTAAAAGCACTGAAATTTGTTTTGCCATTTTATTTTATTTTTTGAGTCTGGCCTTCACAGTTCCCTGGCTGTCCTGGAACTCTCTCAATAGACCAGGTTCACCTCAAACTCACTGTGATTCCCCTGTCTCTTCCTCCTGAGTGATTAAAAGGTGTGTGTTACGACTACCCAGCTGTTTTACCACTTTGAATAAAAAAAATTATGGCTGTGGGGGTACACGCCTTTAAACCCAGCACTTGGGAGACAGAGGCAGACCAACCTCTGTGAGCTGGAGGTCTATAGAGTGAGCTCCAGGACAGCCTGTGCTACGCAGAGAAACCTGTCTCAAAAAAAAAAAATGGTTTTAACATGTTAAAGTAAAACATAAAAACATTTTTTCATTATTATAACTTCCACTGTATTTATTTATCTTAAAAACTATAATACTTTTACTTGAAAATTTTACACAATGTATGATGCATTTTTTTGGTGATGTGATATTTATTTTCCCACTAAAAATAAAGTTTGTTAAGAATTTGTAACTGCCGGAAATGTTATTACTAATTTTTAAAGGCAAACTTACAGGTTACAATCAGTTCTACATGCCTCTATGATCATTCAGTAAACTCTAACCAGAATTATTAAACATTCTTCTTATTCACATTAAATATGCTTCTTTTTGTCATGATTGTCCCCAATATTCTACCACTACTATTTACATTGCATGCATATACTAAGTAATTGCCAGAGGATTTAAAATACACAGGAAGTTATATACATGCATGATGCGTTTTATCACATTTTATCTCTGTTTCTCCCCTGGAATCCCCCAACAAAGCTCCTGCTCAACTTCGCATCCTTTCCTTCTTTTGATAGCGTGCTGCGTTCAGTCAGTGCTGCTCACAGGTGTGTGACTATGGAAATCCCCGAGGGAATCTGGTGGTCGGATCAGCAGCCTTCACCGAGGTGGAGATGGGGCTGGTGAGCTCCTCCCTCATCCGGGCTGGTTGATCTTGAGCAGTTGACCATAATCCCAAGACAAACACTGCTAGACTGTGTAATAAAAGGTAATATGGGCTGATGAGAAGCTCAGTGGGTAGACTGGAGGGGCTGAGTTTGAATTACCAGAACCATGTGAAACTTAATGTAGGTAGAGGAGACAGAGAAGATGGAAGAGGAGATGGAGGAGGAGGAGATGGAGGAGGAGGAGGGGATGGAGGAGGAGGAGGAGGGGATGGAGGAGGTGGAAATGGAGGAAGAGATGGAGGAGGAGGAGATGGAGGAGGAGGAGATGGAGGAGGAGGGGGTGGAGGAGGAGGAAGAGATGGAGGAGGATGAGGAAGAGATGGAGGAGAAGGAGATGGAGGAGGAGATAGAGGAGGAGGAAGAGATGGAGGAGGAGATGGAGAGGAGATGGAGAAGGTGGAGGAGGTGGAAATGGAGGAAGAGATGGAGGAGGAGGAGATGGAGGAGGAGGAGATGGAGGAGGTGGAGATGGAGGAGGAGGAAAAGATGGAGGAGGAGGAAAAGATGGAGGAGGA
>NW_004949196.1:968906-969176 GCF_000317375.1 Microtus ochrogaster
TGGAGGAGGAGGAGATGGAGGAGGAGGAGATGGAGGAGGTGGAGATGGAGGAGGAGGAAAAGATGGAGGAGGAGGAAAAGATGGAGGAGGAGGAGGAGGAGGAGATGGAGGAGGAGGAGAAGATGGAGGAGGAGATGGAAGAGGAGGAGATGGAGGAGGAGGAGATGGAGGAGGAGATGGAGCAGAAGATAGAGGTGAAGATAGAGGAAGAGGAGATGGAGGAGGAGGAGATGGAGGAGGAGGAGATGGAGGAGGAGGAGATGGAGGAGG
>NW_004949196.1:969617-976865 GCF_000317375.1 Microtus ochrogaster
GGAGGAGGAGATGGAGGAGGAGGAGGAGATGGAGGAGGAGGAGGAGATGGAGGAGGAGGAGATGGAGGAGGAGATGGAAGAGGAGGAGATGGAGAAGGAGATGGAGCAGAAGATAGAGGTGGAGATGGAGGAAGAGGGGATGGAGGAGGAGATAGAGTAAGAGGAGATGGAGGAGAGGATGGAGGAGGAGATGGAGAAGGGATGGAAGGGGAAGAGATGGAGGAAAAGATGGAGGGAGGAGGCAGAGGGGGAGACAATTCTGCTGACTGAAATCAGTCAGTCACAATGGAAGATTCTGGAGTGATTCTGGCACAGGAGGTCTCTTTCTCAGTCACACTCGTGCACACATGTGCACACAAACTACACACACAGCATTTGCAATGGGAAACGGATGTCTATGGGGGTATAATATAATATAACATAATATATTATATATAATATAATATATATAACATAATATACAGCACCCACACACATTTAAAAGCCTGGCATGCCGGGTAATAAATCACACTGCCGAGCTGGTGACAATGTGTTCCCTTTGCTGCTCATGGGAGACCAAGGAAGGAAGCTAAGTGTTTGCGGAAGCCACCAGAGGCTGGTCACGGAAAAGGAAACTTCCAGATGTGATCATGTCCCTCGGTGGTTCCTCCAGGAGACTCTTGGTGACATCTGGGGTGTTTGTGGTTGGCTGGGGAGTGGGTGGAGACCAGAGAGGTTTCTCCATACCCTGTGATGCACAACCCGCCCACCAGAGAGTGAGATCAGCCCAGTGCCGAGAGAACCTCTGACTCCACAGGAACCTACATTTTATCCATTAGCTGATGTTTCAGACATGGCCTCACCAGGTAGCCCAGGCTGGTCACAAATTCTCAGTCCTCTTGAGTCAGCCTCCTGCAGGCTTAGGTGGAGGCTAGGCACCACCGTAGCTGGTCTGAATTTTTGCCACTTATCTGTGAGATGGATATCTCAACTTAAAGGTTTCGTACAAACGGATTGTGCCAACCAAGCAGGCTGGGCAGAGTGGCTCACGTTGGTCCTTCCAGCACTCGGGAAGCTGAGGCAGGAGAATTTCTTTAATTTCCAGTCCAATCTGGGTTACAGAGTGAGAATCTATCTCAAGGAGAAATCCCAATGAAAAGGAAATGGAAGGGAGGGGAGGGAGCAAGCAGGAGGGGCCGGATAAGGGCTGTATCTGCTGTGTCTCACCCTAGTCTGTCTTTGATTGCCCTTCTGTTGACTAAAACCCTAACCCTACTTGTACTGATTTTTTTTCTGCAGTTGAAACCACACATCTTAGGTTTAGCAGAGTCAAGGTCTTTAAAAAGCCTTAGGGACCTCACCATGGTGTCTGACATCAAGTCACGGTGTTGGCACAGGCTCCGAACTTTCTGAGCTGTGAGATCAACCAACCCTCTTCTCTTTGTAAAGTATTCAGGCTCGGGTATTTTGTTACAGCAGCAGACGGTAGACTCCTTCTCCAGTCTGGCTTCTGACTGACCTGGGCCACATCCCACTGAGCCGCCCTCCAGTCTCCACTCATACTGGGTTACTGCTGTCTACCGACCTCCGTCTAGCGGAGTCTTCACAGGTGCACGCTGGGAAGTCGTCCCACTCTACCGACCTCCACAGCGGAGTCTTCACAGAGGCACGCTGGGAAGTCATCCCACATTTAGCAGCTTGATGGTAGATGTAGGAGGACCTGCCTGCTGTGGGCAGCACCACCCCTAGGCAGCTGGGCCTGGGATGTGTAATGAAGCTCACTGGCCATGAGCAGGAGTCGGGCAGCAACCTTCCTCCATGGTTCATACCTCAGCGATGAACTGTGACCTGGGAGTGTAAGCCAAATCAGCCCTTTCCTCCCCATGCTACTCATGGACAGCATTTGATACAGCAACAGACAGCAAATCAGAGCAAAAACAGGTGTGGGAGTGCATGTCAGGCCTTCATCACGTGTTTTTGGGGGAGCCACGCACAATTTAGTCTGTAACAGGGCAAATAATTCACATTTTGTTTTTTGGAAAGAGCCATGGAAACATTAAAATCCTCTCAGAAGGGTTTGGGGGAACTCGAAGATGGAAGTGTCTTGACTCTTGCTCCCCATAAGGCATCTGTGGAGCTTCCCCACAGGAAGTGACTCAGGGGCGTCTCTGGGCAGCCTCAAAGAACTTCCCAGCTCAATGACAACAACAAAAAAGAATCTACCCAGCAAGATTCTGCTCAGTATTGATGGAGATTGCTCAGCTGGCAATAGGTGACAGGTGCCAGAGTGGAGATGATTGGCAGTTGGAACATGTGTGGACAGTGTATCTGGACACATGTATCTGGATGCCTGTGCCTGGACTCCTGCACCTGAATTCACATGCCTGCACACCTGAACCTGGACACACATGCCTGAATACATACACCTGGACATCTGATGAGACACCTGCACCTGGACACCTGTGCTTGGACACCCGCACCTGGACACCTGTGCTTGAACACCTGCACCTGGACATCCGTGTTTAGATACCTGCACTTGGACACCTGTGCCTAGATATCTACAGCTGGACACCTGTGCTTAGACACCTGCACTTGGACACCTGTGCTTAAACACCTGCACTTGGACACCTGTGCCTAGATATCTACAGCTGGATACCTGTGCCTAGATATCTACAGCTGGACACCTGTGCTTAGACACCTGCACTTGGACACCTGTGTTTAGACACCTGCACCTGGACACCTGCATCTGTGAACCAGTCAGTTTTTTCTTCCACTCTTTATAGCTCAGGGCTTCCTAAGCTGTCTGGAACTTCAATAGTCCAGGGAAAGAGCATTTGATTAAAGGGATGGTTCCCAGCTGGTGTCCACTCCCAGCATCCTGGTTGTTGAGTTACTGAGGATATATGAACAGACACCTACTCAGCCCGCAAGGGTGGATGGCGCCTGAAGAATGACTCCAAGGTTGGCTGCTGGCTTCTGCATCCATAAGTGCACATGGACACATGTCTATTACTGCAAGCACATGCCACATGCACACAGACACAGACACACACACACACACACACACACACACTAATGTTGGCACCTCTGACATAATAGTTGAGACAATCAGAAATTTAAAGGTGTGTACAATCACAGCCAGGTCGGTTTTCTGTTTCGACAACAAACGGCAGAGACAAAGTATAAAGAGGAAAAGGCTTCCTGGTTCATGGCATGGTGGGAATACCTTAAGAGGGAGCAATTGCTTCATGGTGGGGAAGTGGGAGAGGAAGAAAGAAGGGAGCACATTTCATTCTCTCCTTAGAGGGCCTGCTCCCAACTGTCCGGTGGGCTCCCGACAAGCCCCACATGGTGTTTAGTGTTTGAGGATTCCAGTATACGGTTCATTTTTATCATATTCATGTCACTCCCCCTCCAATTCCTCCAGGACCTCCATACTCCAACCTTCATGCCCTTGTCCTCGATAACTCCTGAGTCCAGAGAGAACAGCCTGTTTGAGAGTCTCAGCCACTGTTCTGCCGCTGTGAGGAACACCATGACCAAGGCAACTCTTATGAAGGAAGCATTTAACTGGGGCTTGCTGCACAAGACAACTTGATAAGGTCTTATCACGTTCTGGTGGGCAACAAAGAGCAACAGCAATAGTTTGCATTGTTTTGGTGGTCTCTTGGAGACCAACAATTTGCCAGGAGGTACCCTATACCTGGCACCAAAGTACCACCTTTGGGGAGACACATGTCTAGCACAGCGACAACCACACTTAGAGGAAAAATAGTGCTACCAAAGATAAAAGAGCTCACTGCAGCCCAAGCTAAACTGATGCCCAAAGATGCCAAGGATGGATCTCAAAGACATCCAGCTGGGAAGTGGCAAAGCAGGGATTTGAACTAGGAGCATCAACTCCAGAGCGTAAGAACCGTCTGATTTCTCTGCAATGATGTCATGTCTCCCATTTGAACACAGTGGTGTCAGTTGGCCATCCTAAGACATTGCTATACCGTCGTTATTTTTGGGTCTTGGTAAAAGGTGAAGGGAAGAGGGGTGGGTGACTGCCTAGGGGGAGGATGGGGTTCCAGGAAGCAGGGTAGTAGAGCCCCAGGGGTGGAAGATAATCAGAAATAGGTCAATGACTGGGCTAAGGACTTCCTGCCTCTAGGCCTTACCTGAAGTCACCCACGTCTCCTAGGGGTCCCCGTCTCTTTCCTCATCCTTCCCCTCCCCTTTACCTTCTCTCCTTGTTTCTTTCCACCCTCACCCACAACCTCTCCCTCTATTCTCCTCAAACTGAGAAACACCTTCAAGAATGATTTTCTTCTTCTTCTTCTTTAGACGGAAACTGCTGGCTGCTGGCAGCTTTTTATAAATACACTGTCCCCACACCTTGGTCTCATCAAAGCCACGGAAACAGACCACGATGAGCATACAGGAAACTCCAGTGTGGGGTGAGGCTGGGTATTGGAGGTGTTTCCTCCTCCCACCGGTGGCGTTGCAAGGACAGGGGGTGGAAAGTAAGCTCAGACTGGCTGTGGTTCCTGGGCAGAGGGAGGCTGTCCTGTCCCTCTTGGGTGTGGCCTCTCCATCTAGAAGGTGTGGGGCAACATATTCTGCTCAGGCCTTAGGTTTCTCTGTACAGATATTCAGCGAGGGTAACACACAGCTGCAGTTCTAGATGCTGGGGAAACTGAGGCAGAAGGGTTGCTCAAGACTCTGCCTCAAGAATATAAAAAAAAAACTAAAGAAGATATAATCTATGCAAGGTGCTTATCCAGGCATGGTGGAACACAGCTGTCAGCCCAGCACTCAGGGGATGGAGGCAGGAGGGTCAAGAGCTCAAGGCCAGCCTGGGCTACTTGAGACCTGGTCTTGAAACAAAATGAACAAACAGAAGAAGACAAATGATTAAAGATACAAAGTACTGTGGGATAATGCTCTTGTACACTGTAAAGATTTGTCACTCGTATTGGCTTAATAGAATGCTGATTGGCCAGTAGCCAGGCAGGAAGTATAGGCTGGGTGACCAGGCTAAGAGAATTCTGGGAAGAGGAAAGGCAGAGACACAGTCACCACGCAGATGCAGAGGAGATGAGAATGCCTTACTGAGAAAAGGTACCAAGCCTTGTGGCTAAACACAGACAAGAATTATGGGTTAATTTAAATTGTAAGAGCTAGTTAGCAATAAGCCCAAGCAGCAGGCCAAGCGGTTTAAGATAATTAACATAAGCCTCTGTGTGTTCATTTGGGACTGAACAGCTGTGGGACCTGGTGGGACAGAAATTTCATTCACAATAAAGAGCTTCTCAAATACTATTATTTAAAATCTTTTTTTTATTTTATTTTATTTATTCTGTGTGTGTCCTGCACGTGGGGTCCAGAGGACAGCCTCAGATGTCTGCTTTCTTTGAGGAGGTCTCTCACTGAACCCGGAGCTCACGGATTCAGCTAGACTGCTTGGCCAGCAAGCTCATCCTCCCTTCCCCACTGATGGGGTTGCAGGTGCCCACCTCCACATCTGTCTCTGTACTGATTCTGGGGATTTGAACTTGGATCCTCATGGCAGAGCCGCGAGCTCTCTATCCTCTGAGCCATCTCCCACCCCATCAGCTCCAGGCATCCTGCAGGTCTAAGTGCGTTCAATAAAGTGCTCTGGAGGGGGTCACCTCTCTCCTCTCTTTCTACCTTTCGTCTTTCCTTCTCTTCGGCATTCCCTCCTTCCCTCCCTTCCTTTCCCCACCATTTCTGGAGAGTCTGTCGTAGCCACGCACTGGGCTGAGTGCCGAGGTCCCGTCAGAGTATCCCTGAAGGGTTCGTGTGCTCAAGAGCTGGTCCCAGGCCAGTCACAGCCAGCTAGCCAGTGCTGCCCTGGTGGCTGGAAACCAAATGCAGACGATCTGTGGGAGTGGCCAGGGTCCCGGTGATATAACTCCCCTGACACCCTGAGGAGGTTTCTTGTCTCCAACCTATAAGCCCAGAAACTCCAAGTCCACAGTGGTCATCAGACACATAAATACCCCAGCTTTATTCTTTCTTCCTGAATATCAGGCAAATGGGCTGACCCTACATTCCTGGGGTCCACACCCCAAGTCTTCAATTTGAAGATTTACCAAGGCAGGTCAGCATTCTACATGGTCCCTGAGCTCCACCTGCAGAATTTGGAGATCCTTAAGGGGAACCTCCAAGATCCCTGCTTGCTGGGTTTGAGGTCTGTCTTGGAGAGGCGCCCCCTTCCCATCAATCCGTCGTCACCACGGCCTTCAGATCATGAATGCTCCGAAATAGGACCTGGTGCCATCCCGTGGTCTGACCAAGCGGTCCCCAGGTACACGAACCACAACCTCCTCCCCCGCTTCCAGGTGCACCACGCCTCCCAGGAAGCTGCTGTCCCACCAGACTCGGGAGGTGTTGGTCCGGCCACAGGGTGACCGCCGACTGACCAGCAGTTCTAGCTCCTTGGGGTAGCGGGATGTACGTTTATACAGCCCGTGTGTGATAGGGACTTTGGCCAGGCCCTGGGGGCAGCCCACGCCGCTCAACTGTACTTTCGAGTACACATAGTAGTAGCCGGCTTCCGTGGTCACCAGGGCCCCGTTGTGATATCTCAGGCCCCTCAAGAAGGCCAGGCCAAGGCGAGTCTCCCATAGCAGAGGTCCACCCTTGCCTATCAAACTGGCGTTGGCCCCTGGGAAGGAGAGAGAGAGAGAACCGGTCAGCTGTGTGACCTTATGCTAGTTGTTAGCCCTGTCTGTTGCTCCACTGTTGTATTAGGCTGTTTGGGTTGACTCAATCCTCTCCCATCCTGTAGGTGGGGGACTCTGAGGAGCAGGGGAGCAAAGTGATCTGCTTATGATGTATCCTGACTCATTTCATCCCCATCTCCTTCTGCAGGGGGAGAAACTGAGGCAGAGAGAAGCAAAGCCACTTGGATACCAAAGAGGAAACTGAAGGGGTGCCTAAGTTTCCTAGTGAAGTGTCAATACTTAGAAATGAGGTTGGGGCTGAAGAGGCAGAACACCTGCCCAGGAGGCCCTGTGCTCCAAACATTGCACAGAATAAACTAGGTAGTGGCACACGCCTGTCTTCCCTGGGAGACAGAAGGACCAGGTGTTCAAGGTCGTCCTCTGAACGGGCAGTTCAAGGCCAGTTCAGGCTACTTGAGATCCTGGCTCAAAAAGAGAGAGTGTGTGTGTCTGTGTGTGTGTCTGTGTGTATGTGTCTCTGTGTGTGTGTCTGTGTGTCTCTGTGTGTGTCTGTGTGTGTGTGTCTGTGTGTGTG
>NW_004949196.1:976965-985394 GCF_000317375.1 Microtus ochrogaster
TGTGTGTGTCTGTGTGTGTGTCTGTGTGTATGTGTCTCTGTGTGTGTGTCTGTGTGTCTCTGTGTGTGTCTGTGTGTGTGTGTCTGTGTGTGTGTGTCTGTGTGTGTGTCTGTGTCTGTGTGTGTGTCTGTGTGTGTGTCTGTGTGTGTGTCTGTGTGTGTGTGGCCAGAGGTTAACACCAGGCAACTTTCTCAATTTCAGCTTCCAGCCACCTTATCTCTCACTGAATCTGGAAGTCCCCTGTTTGTTGAGGCTGCTGGCCAACGCATCCCAGGGACTTTCTGTCTCTGCCTCCGCCGGGGTCACAGAGGTGTGTGCCTGACTTTTGACTGGGATGCTGGGATTTAGACTCATGCCTGTGTGGCCAGCGCTTTATGCACGGAGCCATCCCCTACCTCCAACTCCACCTTTTATGTTGCAAATAGTTTTTGATTATAGTATATTTTACCCCTGTTCTGATTCACTTCATACTGTGTTAGACTAGAAATCAAACTGACTGTGGTATGGAAGCACAAGAAAAAATACGGTACACATGACTGGGCCTGGTGGCAGCCGGGTGGTGGTGGTGGCACACACCTTTACTCCGAGCACCTGGGAAGCAGAGGCAGGAGGACCTCTGTGAGTCTGAGGCCAGCCTGGTCTACAGAGCTAGTTCCAGGACAGCCCAGGCTACGTAGACAGACCCTGTCTACTAACAAAATACAGGGTGTGATAGGCCTGTGTCCCAGCATCCTCTGAGGCCTCTGAGGACCTTGGGAGGTGTCCATATGACTAGCAGGGCAAGGGGGGGACTTTATTTAGTCCTCAGGGGCTGTGCCAATAAGCATTGTACGAACGAGGGCTGGCAAGATGGCTCTGAGGGTGAAGGTTCTTGGAGCCAAGACTGACAACTTGAGTTCAATCCCTGAGGCCACAAGGTGGAAAGAAACAATCGTCCTGAGAGCTGTCCTCTGGCCTCCACGATGTGGGATGTACATGTGTATGAACAATAAGAAACCAAAAGAAGTAAATGTAAACAAAAATTCAAAACACACTGAATGAATACCTAAATGGCTGCTTGAACTTCTCAAGACCTGGCTCTCCCAGGACACCCCAAGCTCCAGCCCATGTAAAGACCCAGGGTCCCCTTACCTGTGAGGTGTGCTGCTGGGTGGGCCTGTTGAGACCGCCGCCGCTCTGGGGAAGAGAGTCTGAGGTTAGAGACACAGAAAGAAGCAGGGGTGGGGGTTTGTTGGGGCCACCTGTCAGTGTCAGGTTCTGCCCCTTCCAGAAGTGACCCAGACTTCTGCTTCTGGGGGAGGGATACTTGTGGGGCTCCTCAAAATCACATTGGGTGATCCTAGGGTGTGGGAGGGTCAGAGTGGGAACCATTCCATCTCCTTCTTAGGAGCTGGGGCCCAACTCACCTTCTGTCAGCTTCTCCCAGGAGCCTGTGTCTCCGTCCTGAAATGCAAACAGGGCTCTTGGTGAGGACAGACCACAGGCACATGGCGATGAGACTGTCTGGCTATGGCCGTAGACACCACCCACGGACACATACATGGGGCCACATGTGCACACAACAGTCCCAACATGTGTGCGCACACCCACACACAGAGAAACACACATACACACGCGCACACACATGTACACACACATACACACACGCACACACACGTACACACACACGTACACACGTACACACACACACACACTATCAGGGTGTTTTCTGAGATTGACTCTCATGTAGCCCAGGCTGGCCTTAGACTTCCTAACTAGCCTCTGATGACCTTGAAATCCTTGGGCCTTCTGCCTCTCCAGCCCAAGAACCAGAATGATAGGAGTGTGCCATGGAATTCAGTCAAGATCTGAGGAAAGCTCAGTGTCTGAAATGCTCGAGACTAGAAATGTTTCAGAACTGTTTTTAAGGTTTTTGGAATATTCACATGTCTTAAAAAAAAAATCATTTGAGGGCCAGTAGAGGGCTCAGGGGGGAAAAGTGCTTACGGCCGAGCCTGGCTATCCGAGTTCAAGCCCCAGAACCCACATAAAGGGGGACACAGAGCTGACTCCAAAAAGGTGTCCCACATACATGCTCTAGCAAGTGCATGCCTGCTTATATCCACACACTAATAAGTAAAGGTAATAAAAAAAGTTAACAAGAAAACAAAGGCGAAGATTGCAGAAGTGTATTGTTTACACAAGTGACCAGGTGTGGCACACAGACAGATACACCCGTGGCTTATTTGAAAGGGACAGAGAGTGAACCAGGATGGCCATGAAGCCAGGGATGGGCACAAGGGTCCAGCTAGTAAAAACAGTCATGTACATAAGTCCCAGGGAAGTTGCCGGGCCTCACACACTCATATCCCCATATACAGATGAAAAGACAGGGTCAGAAGCCCTAGGGTCTAATCTCTGCCTGGCACGCATACACAGCAGTAAAGAGCTAGACGCTGGAGAGGCTACCCTGGACCCCCGAGCCCCACGTACCGGTAAGTGAGTCACTGTGTCCCCAAGTTGCTGATGCAGTTTCAGTAGGAACCAGCCCTGAGTAGCCAGCCCGGCGCCCAGCATCAGTATCAGGGCCAGGTTGACTTGGGCAATGCCGCAGCGCTGTCTCCTGTGGTTCTGTCCTAGACGCCTGAACGGGATGTCCGTTTGTCCATCCACCACAAACACTGAAGGCTGTACCACACTCTCCATGCCAGAGCAGCTGAGGCCCAGAAGCCCAGGGATGGGGCAGGCGAGTCTGAGTTCCTCCCCTCCGGAGGAAACCACTATTGCCCAACGCTGGGGCTTTGCAAGCTGCAAAAGGCTCCTGCCGCCCTGCGGCTCACTTTAAAGCTGAGGTTTGGTGCCTCCGCTTTCCCCACGCACCCTCCTCTTCTTCCTGTGCCCCCAGAAGGCCCGGCCCCCAGCTCACTCTCACTCACGCCATAGCTCACACTTTCCAGAAAGTGTGACTCAGGTGGAGATGGACGGGACAGCCCCCGCTCGCCCAGTGTGGTAGCTCTGTTCCCCTCAGACGCGCTTCTGTGGGTTCCATGCAAGCTTCCAACACGTGCATATGTAGACACACATGCAAGCACACACCTTTGTGTCTATGCTTCAGCCCATGCATGTGGGTGCAAATGCATGTGCAGATGCATGGCTGTGAGCATGCAAGGCGCAGATTTGTGCATGTGTGCATGCGGGTGTAGATGTTCTGATCTATGCCTGTATGCGTGCAAGTCAATGAACACATGCATTTCCTGATGTGTCTGCAGGCCCATATGTAGATACACAGGCTACAGTGTGCATCATCTCTGTAGGCCTAAAAACGTGAGCCTATTTCCACCTTGAGCTATTCCTTCAAGGTTATTGTGTTTCTACCTCAAATGAAGGTCCCACCTAGATGCAAAGCTGAGAGCTCTGCTCTCTCAAGGTGACTGGCAGACAATAACCGGAGTGGCTAATAGCCAGACCTCGTATTTCAGGAATAGAGAAGCAGACATGCTTCTTCAAACAGAAGTCTAAGGATCCTACTAAGGGTCCAGTTCCTTTAAGGAGATAACTTTGTATTCCACCCAGGAGTGGTTTGCCTACAGAATGCTTTGGTCTAGGGTGTGAGCGTGACTTGTTTTGTCCAGCAACAGAATGCTTAACTGTGGAAGTATCCTGAGACCTTCAACCGGTCTGTTCATTTCCTGGTATCATGTTAATGCAGGTTTTTTTTTTTTTTGATCTTACTCCTACCTCTTGGGGTCAGGGTATTTTAAGCAATTGGAAGTTAAAAGCAACAATTTCAGTATTCACTGGAACTCCCTCCTGATACTATTCTATGTTTTTCTTTTTTATTATTTCACATGTCTTTGCATTCTTTACTGATATTTCTGAATCCCCACACCCCTGCCCTGGCAAGAGGTGTTTTTGTCGAGGCTGGTGTCTGACAATCTTCCATCAGTACGCGCGTATATGTACCTCAGCGTCATGAGTGTGCCCGTGTGTGTCCCTCTCAGGGATGGGGCTGGGGGTAGATTTCCAGATCCCGTGACTTTGTCCCTGAGTCTTCAGCCTGGACCTAAGCCCCATCACACACACCCAGATTCCAAGGGCTCAGGGGTGCTCAGGAGGTACCAGCTCCCCTTCCCAACATCAATGGCTCCCATGCTGTAGTGCTTGACCTCACAAAGGGATGGCAGTCCTGTGATCACAGAACCCCAGTGCTCTGCCACACTGCTTTCCCAAGTGGGGTTCCCACCCTTTCACCTGCCTCAGGATCGGCCCCCTCCAGGAAGCCCAAGTACCTGAGGTACTGAGGGATGAGTGCTGTTGACACGGGCATGGCCATGCCGAGTACTACAGAGTTTCCAAACCTGATGGAAACAGAGAAGCCTTCTCTTCTGCTCCGTGAGTGATGTTGACAGGGTGTGTGGAAAGCATCCTCCATTCTCCCCCTGGGTGTTGTCCGTCTGAAGATGGCTCCCCCACAGAGACTGCTCCTATGGAGGTTAAATACCTGCTTTCCAGATCCCTGTGTGTGCGTAAGCCCTGTCTCCTCACTCATCTGTCTGTCCTAAGCTGCTTCCTTCAGCCATCGGCAATAACTCCGCCTCTCTGTTCAACCCTGTATGATACAGGTGCTGAGCTATGGGGGTGCCGGAGGCCCAGACCGTCTGGCCCCGGGTGCCCCACACGGCTGCGTTTGTCTTTTCTTGTTGTTGTCTCACTCAGCTTCATTCCTGGGACCATGCAAATGACTCAGCAGTCTGGAGTGTCCCACCATACTGGATCTGCCTGGAAGAATTTGCTAGTCTCTTACTGTCTGTGCTGGACAGTTTGACACAAGCTGGGGTCACTTCAGAAGAGGGAACCTCAATGGAGAAAATGTCCCCTGATGTGGGAGTGTCATATATCAATCTGTTGATTTCATTGGTTAATCAATAAAGAAACTGCTTGGCCTGATAGGTTAGAACATAGGTGGGTGGAGTAAACAGAACAGAATGCTGGGAAGAAGGGAAGTGAGCTCAGACGCCATGCCGCTCCTCTCCGGGGCACATGTGATGAAGCTCCTACCCAGGATGGACGTAGGCTAGAATCTTCCCGGTAAGTGCACCTCGTGGTGCTACACACATTAATAGAAATGGGCCAGGCAGTGTTTAAATGAATACAGTTTGAGTGTTGTTATTTTGGGGTATAAGCTAGCCAGGCGGCCGGGAGCAGGGCGGCAGAAATGCAACCCGCAGCTCCTTCTACAGTCCCCAGCAGACTGGCCTGTGGGAGGGTGCAGCTCACTGCAGACCATGTTACCCCTGTGCTGGTGGTCCAGGGTTTTCTAGGAAAGCAGACTAAGCAAGGCATGGAAGCAAGCCAGTAGGCAGCATCTTCCACAGCTTCTAAACCAAGTTGCTTTGGGTCATGGTGTTTTATCACACAATAGCAATTCTAAGGTGACAGACATGACCATGTTTTGGGGATGACCGTAGTGGCAACTGAACTCTGAGTATGCAGAGCCCGGTGGGCTGTTTTGTGGGAGCCTGGTTGGGGTGGCCAGACAGCTCGGGACAGGGTAGATGATGGGGGCCTGTCTTGTGAAGTTACAGAGGGACATTTGAGAGCCCCTCAAACAACCAGGGCTTCCTAGGTGTGGGATACACACCTTTAGTCCCAGCACTTGGGAGGCAGAGTTCAAGGCTAGACTGGTCTTCTGAGTGACCAGAAGGCAAGGGCTATAGAGAGATCTTATTTCAACAAGACAAAACAACAAGAAGACTATGGTGAGTGCTTGATATTTGAAGTAAGTTTCCTTGGTTCAGCTCAGCTGGGGCTGCAGAATCAGCCGGGATTAAGAAGAGACCAGCATAACTGAGGGGAAATCTAGGAAGTGTATGTGGAAGGCATCCTCCATCCCTCCCCCCCGGGTGCACATAGAAGCTGTACTCATAGGTGCCCAGGGTTGAACCTCATGCTGGCAACCCAACTTGGGAGGTGTAAGAGTCACCCAATGGTGCTGGTTTTGAAAGCATGAGGGGGTCTGGGAGAGCAGCTGAGGCCTGGCGCTGTGAGAGGCCAGAGGTGAGGCACAGACTCAGTGTCAGTGAAGGACCCAGCGTTCTGGAGATGTCAGTACCATGGACTGACCACCAGAACAGCAGCAGCGGCAGAGTGAAGCCTGCCTCTGTTTAGAAGACAGGCTGTGTGTGAGGCAGAGGGCAGAGCTGGAGAAGTGATCCAAGCACCTTGTTGGAGCCCAGAAGTTATGTGTGGATCCTAGACATTGAACATTGTCTACTTACGCAGTTGGAGTTTGGTTTGGTTTTGTCCAGGTTGTTGACTGTGCCCTGGTTCTTCCTTCTTGAAATAAGGAAGTATTTAGTTTGTTTTCAATTTTACAGGAACCCACAGTTGAGAGACTAAAGATGTTTAGATGTTAAAAGAGATCTTGAAGTTTTAAGGGAACTAAATTTCGAAGTGTTTGAGTTTGTAAGGCTGTGGGGCCTTTTAAGATTGCAAAATGTTTTATATTGTAATGTTAATATTAACGCGTGATCTTGGAAATGAACAAGAAAGGAAAGGGTGTGGTCTAACAATTATGTGTTTGTGTGTCAGGTTGACAAGGAGTGAATTTTTGTGTCAACTTGACACAAGCTAAAGTCATCTGAGACAAGGGAACCTCAAGTGAAGAAACGCCTGTAGAAGATCCAACCATAGGAAACCTGTAGGACATTTTCCTAATTAGTGGTTGACGGAGGCCCAGCCCATTGAGGGTGGTACCATCCCTGGCTGCTGGGCCTGGGTTCTATACTAAATCAGACGGAGCAAGCCATGCAAGCAAGTCAGTAAGCAGCAGCCTCCATGGCCTCTGAACCAGTTTCTCCCTCCAGGTTCCTGCCCAGTGTGTGTCCTGTCCTGACTTCCTTCGGTGATGGATGTTGATTTGGAAGTGTAAGGCAGATAAACCCTTTCCTTGCCGAGATGCTCTCGGCCGTGGTGGTTCATCAGAAATCAGAACGAAGGCAGAGGTGAAGGGTTTACCTTGCTTACAGTTAGTGGGAAGAGCCTGTCATGGTGAGCCAGCTGCTCAAGTCAGGTCCACAGTGAAGCAGCAGAGAGGTGAACCCTGGTGTTAGGTTCATCTTCTCCTTTCCATTCAACCCAGGACCCCAGCCCAGAAGATGATGCAACTTAGCTGTAGGGCAGGTCCTCTTCTTTATCAGGGACAGAGATAGTTAGAGGATTGTTTCCATGGTGATTCTATCTCCTGTCATGTTGACAATCTAGATTAACCCACACAGCAAGTACAGGTGTGAGGGTGCCAGGCAGGGTTCAGAGGAGCCCTGGGAGGTTCAGAGGAGCCCCGGGGAGGTTCAGAGGAGCCCGGGTAGGTTCAAGGGAGCCTGGGGAGGTTCAGAGGAGCCCAGGTAGGTTCAAGGGAGCCTGGGGAGATTCAGAGGAGCCCGGGTAGGTTCAAGGGAGCTTGGGGAGGATCAGGGAAGCCCGAGGAGGTTCAGAGGAGCCCGGGAAGGTTCAGGGGAGCCTGGGGAGGCTCATGGGGACACCAGGGAGGTTCAGGGGAGCCGGGAGGTTCAGAGGAGCCTGGGGAGGTTGATGGGGCACCAGGGAGGTTCAGGGGAGCCCACAGGGAAACAAGAACATGAGGCTCATCTCTCGCAAGTGAAGGGGCAGCTAGCTGTGGCTGAGGAGAGCAGTGATACTGAAGTGAATGAGAACTGAGAGCTGACATGCAAAAATGGGAGTGGGCTGAGGAAGGAGCCCGGTGCCTGGGGAGGAGGGCAGAACCTGCTGGCTCCCAGGTCTTGGGTGGTTTTGCTTTTCCTGGAGAGATGATTTCTATGTCTCCTTGCAAGTAGAGGGGAGAATAAAGGGCAAAAGGAAAGGTCTCATATGAGTACAGCTCTGTGAAACAGTGAGTTTATCCTGGTGATGGAAGCATGGATGAGGGTTCCTTACAGGAACCAAAGTGAATCAAAGACACTTGCCTCACCAAAGGTCCCAGCTGAGCATGGGTGATGACCAAAGAAGGGTGGCACTCTTGGATTCCCTGTGACGTGTAGGCAGCGTGAAGATATGTGCACACACGTGTCTGCATGTACATGTCTGTGCAGGAGAGGCCCACATTAGCAATCTTCCTCAATGGCTTGCCAAATTACAATATTTAATAGATATTTTTAGTTATGTGTGTTCTTGTGGGTGTATGAAGATGTGTGCCTGGTGCCTGCAGAAGCCAGAACAGAGCACCAACTTCCCTGAGGACAGAATTACAGATAGGTGTAAGCTTGCAGAACTGGCCTCTGAGAACACAATCTGTGTTCTCTGCAGTAGCCTTATGAACTTGGGACAAGGAACCCCAACTCTATCCATCTTCTTAACATCTCTCCATCCTGCTCACATCTCTCCATCTTGCTCACATCTCTCCATCCTCCTCCTCACATCTCTCCATCCTCCTC
>NW_004949196.1:998331-1000482 GCF_000317375.1 Microtus ochrogaster
TCCTCCTCCTCACATCTCTCCATCCTCCTCACATCTCTCCATCCTCCTCCTCACATCTCTCCATCCTCCTCACATCTCTCCATCCTCCTCCTCACATCTCTCCGTCCTCCTTACATCTCTCCATCCTCCTCCTCACATCTCTCCGTCCTCCTCCTCCTCACATCTCTCCATCCTCCTCCTCCTCACATCTCTCCATCCTCCTCCTCACATCTCTCCATCCTCCTCCTCACATCTCTCCGTCCTCCTCCTCCTCACATCTCTCCATCCTCCTCCTCACAATCTCTATTTTCTCCTTACATCTTTTCATCCCCCTCCTAACACCCTTTTTATCCTCCTTATTTCTCTTCAGCTTCCTCATTTGTGACAGTGTCTCTTTAATGCTTAAGTGTTCTTAGCTGAGATATCCTGATTCTTTAGGCTTGCTGACCTGACCAGTAAGTTCCTTGTGTGATCTTCCCGACTACAGCTGGCGGAATGACAGACCAGTACCTCCCTGCCCAGCTTGATCGTGGGTGCTGGGGATCAAGCTCTAGCCTTCATGCATGCCTAGCAAACACTTTACCAACTGAGCCCTCTTGCCAGCCTCACCCCTGGTAATTTAAAATGCCCACAATTATCTGTTTATTGATTTCTCAGTGTGTTTTAGTTACTTTTTGTTACTATGGTAAAACACAGAAAGACTGACTCATTTTCTGTCCTTTGTCTATGTTAGCTTTGAGTTTTCAGATACGTGTTTCATTTGAAACACTCATGGAAGCCAGGAAATTAGTGAGGGGCCACAGACAGTGGGGGGCTTTCCAGGGACCAAGGAAGGGGGACATGGAACCCATGGTTCAAAGGTTTAAAGGGGTTTAGATTTAGAATAGGGATTGGGAAATTGGGGAGGGTGGGAGGTCATGGTAAAGGAGGAAATATGGGAGGGATACATAACACTGAAGATAGCTGAACCGGTGCTGGGGAAGCCTATGTACCACACTGTTTGTGAGATATGATATATATATGCTCATACCCTATAATGAACGGGGTGCCATTGCTCCTCTTAGACACCACTGACTAACAAAGAAAAGGCCGGATACCAAGAATGGCTTACTTCTTTTGGGGTTGCTGATTAATGAAGTCTCATAGACCCCCGAAGATTACATGTTAGTGTCAATGCTTTGGATAACCCCAGGACTTTATAATAAGATTCCATTGCTGAAGACACCATGTATTTGAGTCACAGAACACAGAGAAGTCAAAGTGATGTGTCCCAGAAGCTTCATTCCTTTTGGCTAGCTTTCACAGTGCTGGAAGGTTCTATGCACTCCACCAGAGAAGAGTAACCTTCAGACTTTCCCAGCTGTGAACACTGAGAGCTACAGTAATGACTGCTTGGCAAGATGCGTCCACTGAACAACAGTGACACAAATACCCCATGGTAACCAACCCGTCTCCTGATTAAGCCCCCTCTGAGGGAAGACGTCTGCACCTAGCACAATTACCAGGCCAGGGATCTGTGGCTAGACAGGTCACAGGACCAAGGGGAAAACCTACTGCTCAACAGACCAGTGCTGAACTGATCCTGATGACTCATTGCTAGACCCTCAGATCAACGCAGCTCTCAACTGTCATGGGAGAATTTTCTCTTTGCATTGGTTGGTGATGAAGAGAATAAGGAGACTGAGGATTTTCATTCCTAAGTGGAACATATATTCTGTACCCTTTCTTTCCAAGGTTCAGGGACCATTGCAGAAGAAGGGGCGGAAAGACTGTAAGAGCCAGAAGTGGTAGATAATGACAAAGAAAGTGCGTCCTAGTTAGGGTTCCTATTGCTGCAATGAGAAATCATGGCCAAAGCAAGTCAGGGAGGAGAGGCTTTGTTTGGATTACACTTCCAGATCACAGATCACAGACCATAGACCACAGTTCATCATCAGAGGAAATCAGGACAGGGACATAAACAGGGCAGGAACCTTGATATTTGTATGTTTCCAGAGCCCTATCATCCTCCTTCCACAAGGGAATATCTATACCTTGAGGAAACAGCAGCACAGACCATGTATGTGAACCACAGCAGCCCGGGAAAGAGAACAGATGGGATGGGGCTGAGCTGCAGGTGAATCAGAAGGGGTGTGTGTGTGTGTGTGTGTGTGTGTGTGTGTGTGTGTGTGT
>NW_004949196.1:1000582-1001793 GCF_000317375.1 Microtus ochrogaster
TGTGTGTGTGTGTGTGTGTGTGTAGGTGTGTCTGAGCTTCAGGAGACTCAGCAGGTGTGTAGGTGTGTCTGAGCTCCAGAAGAGTCAGCAGGTGTGTGTGGGGGGATATATGAGCTCCAGGTGAGTCAGCAGGTGTGTGAAAGTGTGCCTGGCCTCCAAGTGAGTCAGCAGGTGTGTGATTGTGTGTCTGAGCACCAGGTGACTCAGCAGGTGTGGGGGAGTGAGGGTGTCTGGGATCCAGGTGAGTCAGCAGGTGTGTGGGTAGTGTACCTGAGCTCCAGCTGAGTCAGAAGGTATGTGGTGTATGTGAGCTCCAGGTGAGTCAGCAGGTGTGGCTGTATATTTAAGCACTAGGTGAGTCATCAAGTGTGTGGGTGTGTGTCTGAGGTCCAGGTGAGTCAGCAGGTGTGTGGCGGTGCGTCTGAGCTCCAGGTAATTCAGAAGGTGTGTGTGTGTGTGTGTGTGTGTGTGTGTGGTTATCAGAGTTCTAGATGAGTCAGCAGGTGTGTGTGTGGTTTGTCTGAGCTCCAGATGAGTCAGTAGGTGTGTGTGGGTGGTGTGTTTGAGCTCCTGGTTAGTCAACAGGTGTGTGTGGGAAGGTGTCTGAGCTCCAGGTGAATCAGCAGGTGTGTATGTGTCTGAGCTCCAGGTGAATCAGCAGGTGTGTTTGTGTGTGTTTGTATGTGTGTATTTTATTTTAGCTCCATGTGAGTTAGAAGGTATCTGTGTGGTTTGTCTGAGCTCCAGGCAAATCAGAGGTGTGTATTTGTGTGTGTCTGAGCTCCAGTAGTGTCAGCCGGTGTGTGGGTTTGTGTTCGAGCTCTAGGTGAGTAAGCAGATATGTGGGGGGAGGGGTTGTGTCCGAGCTCCGGGTAGGTCAGCAAGTGTGTGGGTGGTATGTTTGAGCTCCAGGAAAGTCAGGAGTTTTGTGTGTGTGTGTGTCTGAGCTCCAGGTGAGTCAACAGGTGTGTGCTTGTGTGTCTGAGCTCCAGGTGAGTCACCAGATGTGGGTGTGTGTGGGTGTCTGAGCCACCGGTGAGTCAGCAGGTGTGTGGGTAGTGTATCTGTGCTCCAGTTGATTCATCAGCTATGTGTGGTGTATCTGACCTCCAGGTTAGTCAGCAGGTGTGTTGCTAGTATATTTAAGCTCCAGATGAGTCAGGAGGTGTGTGAATTTGTATATGGCTCCAGGTGAGTCAGCAGGTGTGTTG
>NW_004949196.1:1001988-1002517 GCF_000317375.1 Microtus ochrogaster
TTGCTGTGTAGGTGTGAGGACTAGATGTCTGTCCTCAGAGCCCATGAAATCCCAGTACAGAGAGACATAGCCTAGCTGGTCAGTGAGCACAGGTAGAAGGGAGAGACCCTGTCTCACAAAACAAGGTACACACAGCTGGAGAAAAGGCTCAGTGGTTAAGAGCTCTTGCAGAGGATCCAGGCCCAGTTCCCAGCATCCGTATTTTGCAGCTCATAACCACCAGGTGCAGGAGATCTAAGGCCTCTTCTGGTCTCGGTGGGTACTGCACACACACACACACACACACACACACACACACACACATATTTTAACAATTTCTGGGGATGGATTGGTGGCTCTGAGGTAAAAACACCTGCAAAGAACCTGGGTTTAGTTAGCACCCCCACACCCCCATCAGGCAGTTCACAGTCACCTGTAGCTTCAGCTCCCTTTCTTGGCCTCCTAGGGCACCTGCAGTCATGTGACTCATAAAGACTCATGCAGACACACATTACATTGATACATATTTTTGAAAATAAAATAAATAAAA
>NW_004949196.1:1003642-1008865 GCF_000317375.1 Microtus ochrogaster
GCAGCCCACAGGCACAGCCATCCATGTTGAAGTCTCATGTGACTGAGGCTACAGGCAACCCCAGGCCACAGAACCACGTGCACTTTCATAGACACCCATACCATGGACACGATCAGAGTCTTAGGCAAGTAGTCACACACACAGAGGCAACTCTTCTCAGAACAGCCATCCGCATGACATTATCATGCAACCATGGTAACTGGCCAGATCACACCACACACATGATTAGCCAGGTGTAAGGACAGTCATGTTCATGATGGCTATAACTGACATCCACAGTCACCCCTGACCACTGCAAATATACAGCTATGCAAAGTCACCACTGTCACCAAAACACACATCCAACTCACACTTAGGCATGTGCAATTACAATCACCTACAGCTACAGGCGCATGCACAGCTGTAGCTACCATGTGTGCGTGTTTGTGTCTGTGTGACAATGTTCACATGTTGTTATGGTATCTGTTATCCACTTGAGAGACAGAAGAGCGAATCTCAGCTGAGGAACTGTTTCATCAGCGTGGCCTGTAGCTATGTCTGTGGGGGCATCTTCTTCATTGCTAACTAATAAGGAGTGTCCAGCCCACGGTGAGCAATGCCATCCCTAGGCAGGTGGGCCTGGGCTGTGTAAGAAAGGTAGCTAAGCAGGCCAGGGGGTTGGGGCATTAGGACACAGCATTCCTCTGTGGTCTCTGCTTCAATTCTTCCCTTGATGACAAACGGTCAACTATAAAATGAAATAAAACTTTGCCTCCCCAGATGCTTTAGGTTGTCCTCTGTCACAGAGAGGCCAATCGGAATACATGTACATGGTCATGTGTATGGGCGGGTGCATGTGTGTGTGTGTGTAGGTCAGAGACCACCTTTGTCCTTTTCTGTTTTTGCATGTGTCTGTGTGTGTAAGTGCAGCACTTGCAGAAGCCAGAAGAGGGTGCTGGATCTCCAGGAGGTGACGTTCCAGACATCTGATGTGGAGTGCTCGAACTCACGGAGCCAGCTCTCCAGCCAGCCTTGTTCCTTGTGTTTTTTTTGAGACAGGATCTAACTGAGACCTTGAACTCACTGATATGGCTAGGTTGGCCCTGAGAACCTCCTGGCTCTACCTCCTTGGTGCTCAAGTTAGTGACAGGTGCCACCATGCTGAGTTTTTTAGCTAGGTGCTGGGGATCAAACCTCATGCTTGGGTATCCAGAGCCACACTGACTGAGCTGTCCCCATCCACAGTCCCACTCAGCCATGGCTATGGACTACAGCCTCCTGGCCACCCCACCCGTGGTCAACCCACCTTCTCTCACCACAGATTCCCTTCTGTTTAGCTACATTCTTGTCAGTGAAACTTCAGGTTCTGGAGGAAGGGCCCTTGAGACTCAGGAAATAAGTGAGACTTACAAGGCCCACAAGGCCTCTTCCAGAGCCTATAAAAGTCATTCACCCTCCTGCAAGGAACCCCTCATTCCAGCTCTCATGAGGAACCCCAGCAACTCACTGGTTCAGCAGGCTGGACCTGGGTGGTCTGTGCTCTATCTGGGGTGAATGCCTCCCCAGGGAACATCACACAACATGGCCAACGGCCCTTCACTACACATCTACACATGTTCCAAACACAACATTCACACTCAGCCACATGCACCATGGCTGTTCCCTGCTGGTCACACACCATCACGCCACCTGTCGTTCACTCTGCAAGGTCGGACAAACCCACTGGAAGCCACACTCACCGTAGTCCACTCCAGGTTCGCAAGCCTTTTCCAGCCGGTCGTTCAGGCTGACCTCCTGTGCCTGATGCATGAAGCAGTTCTCTGCGGGGGCAGGGGGTAACACAGGCTCTTGAGTCCCTCTGACCCTCCAGGACGCACTGTCTGTGTTGGGGCTGGGCCCAGAGGGGACACCTATCCCACTCCATATTCCCTGGACGAGGCTTTCAGGCCATTCCCCACCCATGGGAGTGGAGAGTCTGTGTCGCTGTGTCTTGCCCGGATCCACCCTTCACACCCTCCAGGTGCCCACCTCCTGATGTCCACCCTCCTGGTGCCCACCCTCCTGATGCCCACCCTCCAGGCGCCCACCCTCCAGGTGCTCACCCTCCTGATGTCCACCCTCCTGGTTCCCACCTTCCTGTTGTCCACCCTCCTAATGCCCTCCCTCCTGATGCCCAACTTACAGGGGCCTACCCTCCAGGTGCCCACCCTCCTGGCGCCCACCCTCCTGGTACCCACCCTCCTGGCGCCCACCCTCCAGGCGTCCACCCTCTAGGCGCCCACCCTCCAGGCGCCCACCCTCCAGGCGTCCACCCTCTAGGCGCCCACCCTCCAGGCGCCCACCCTCCTGTGCCCACCCTCCTGGTGCCCACCCTCAGCACAACGGCACATTTCGTTGTGGCAGAGCTTGCTCAGCATTCCATCCTCCTTATCCATATGGTAAAACCGGGTGCAGGATTCCTCTGTGGGGAGAGGTGAGGAGAAGTCAGAGGGCCAGGAACTGCATCTCGGGGATCATTCCTGCTAGGAAATGCCCAATGTTTGAGTTCCCTTAGCGCTGAGATGCTGGATCCCCACCCTCAGACCCCTGTGACGCTCAGACCCCAGCCAGCTCTTTGATCTTTCAGCCTTTAGACGGTATTGTATTGAGACTCCATCTAGAGCCCTGAGACTCTCAGATGTCAAAACTCTAGGTCCCTGGGATTCTCAGGCCCCCCAACCTCCAGATCCCTGTGACCTCAGACCTCCAACCTCTAGGTCTCTGGGATTCTCAAAACCCCAACCCTCAAATCCTTGGACTCCGAGTCTCCCAATTCTTCTATTCCTAGGACCCAAGGAACCTCAGCACATGGATCTCCAGGACCCCCAATGTTTGATCATTGGTGCTGCCAGATCTGATGCTCAGATCTCCAGGTTCCTTGAACACCCAGAACACCCAATATCCAGTTCTCACTGGCTGCTCACCCAGGTTGTAATAGGAGTAGACCTTGACCGACCCGGGCTGGATGAGTCCCACATTGAAGAACTGGTGAACGTTGAAGGATAGACATTCTTCTTCAGAGTGTGAGATCTGAGGGGAAGAATAGAGCTGGTCAGTGAGTGTCACAGAGGGAGCCCGTGGAACCACTGTGAAGAGTTGTGGGACCAAGCGTATTCTAGAATAGTGGTTTTAAACCTGTGGGTTGTAACCCCTTTGGGGGTTGAATGACCCTTTCACAGGGGTCACCTGAGACTATCGGAAAGTACAGATATTTACGTTATGATTCATAACACTAGTAAATTTCAGTTATGAAGTACTGATAAAACAAATCTTATGGTTGGATGTCGGCACCACACGAGGAGGCGCGATAGAGGGTTGTGGTGTCAGGAAGGTTGGGAAGCCCTGCTCTAGCAGGTGGGGGAAGAATCAGCATCAGTGAATGTTTGCAGCCTCACACCGAGTTAGAGGTATCAGGTGACAGAGCTCTGGCCTGCTGGTCACTGTCTCCCTGCTGTTGTTTGAATACGACTTCTCTTCATTTATACCGCAGCCACAATGTAATGGCATAAACTAGACCCAACCTTTAGGGGAGATAACTGGGTCATAGGGGATTAATGCCTGTCTGGGAGGAGCTGGCTTTGTCACTGTGATGTAGGTCATTATAAAAACGAGTGGGCTTCCTGGACTTCTCTCGGCCCTGCCTGCAGTGTGTGGCTTTATCCTTGCGCTCTCTCTGTCCATCATGCCCAGAAGCTTTTGTTAGAGGCTGAATAGTTGGGATCAATCAGTCTCCGGCAGTTTTTATCCAAAACTTTGAGCAAAGTCCCTCTCTATGTCACACCACCTCAGGTGTTTTGTGAGAACAACATGAAGGGTGCTGTGACACTGCTCATGAAACATCACAGATAGCCGGGTATGGTGACATACCACTATCACTCCTGTGCTCAGGAGGACGAGGCAGGAGGAGCTGTGAGTTTGGGGACAGTTCAGGCCACATGGACAGACCCTGCATTCACTGTCAAACTCACTTAAAAGTCACTTCTCTTAGGCTATTGCTACAAACGCGAAGATCCTAAGGATGACAGACCCCAATGTGGAAGGAGTCAGGTCCCTGCATATGGAGCAGAATTCTGTCTCTTGTCACTTACCCAGACCAATTAGACTATGGGGGAGATGGGCAACAGTCTTAGGCTGGTCACCTTATTTTACAAACTCTCTGACCACCTCACAGCACAGATCTTGTATTCCCAAGCCTGGGGCTAGCCTGAGCTGTCACAATGGAGGGAGAAACTCAGCTAGGAAGGGGAAAGAAGAGAGGCATGGAAGCCCCCTTGGGGCAACAGTACCTTTTCGAGGTAGATGATGAGGGTGTTCTTGGTGGAGAAGGCTGAGTTCATCTCGTACTTGGAGATGTATCTGTCCACTCCCGTGCTCAGCTGAGGGAGAGCAGAGTTGGTGAAAATCCCTCCTCGTCTCCCTGCAGCCTCTTCCAGACCTCAGACTCTTCTCCTGCACCCCAGCCCCAAGCCTCCCTACCCGATCCAGGTCGTTTGTGTCTGGAACAAATCCAGTCATCATGGAGATGTCCAAGATGGACATGGTTGCATCCACATCTCCCAGGTACCTGTCCATGGCAGAATAAAAGGTTGTGTGATTTCAGGATGGGGGCAGCACCCAGGGTCAGTGTCTGGATGAGGGGTCTCACTCCAGGCTCCTGCTTCCCACCCAGCACTGAAGAAGAATTCGGTTTTGGAGACATTTGTCTGAGGGCAATGTAAGTAGACACAGACAGGCATCGTGGTTCATGATGCTGTCAGAGGCTGAGGTGGGAGGATTATGGACTGAGGATAGCCTGGGCTACTTAGTGAGTCATCCCAGTGCTGGAATGGCAGTGTGGATGACTGGCAGGATGGTATGAAATGGTGGAGGGCCAGCGTGGCAGTGTGGAAGGCTAGCGTGGCAGTGTGGAGGGACAGCATGACAGTGTGGAGGGCTGGCGTGGCAGTGTGGAGGGACAGCATGACAGTATGGAGTACTGGTGTGGCATTGTGGAGGGCCAGCGTGGCATTGTGGAGGGCCAGCGTGGCAGTGTGGAGGGCCAGTGTGGCAGTGTGGAGGGCCAGCATGGCAGTGTGGAGGGCCAGCGTGGCAGTGTGGAAGGCAGCGTGGTAGTGTGGAGGCCCAGCGTGGCAGTGTGGAGGCCCAGCGTGGCAGTGTGGAGGGCCAGCGTGGCAGTGTGGAAGGCAGCGTGGCAGTGTGGAGGCC
>NW_004949196.1:1008965-1009545 GCF_000317375.1 Microtus ochrogaster
CAGTGTGGAGGCCCAGCGTGGCAGTGTGGAGGGCCAGCGTGGCAGTGTGGAAGGCAGCGTGGCAGTGTGGAGGCCCAGCGTGGCAGTGTGGAGGGACAGCATGACAGTGTGGAGGGCTGGCGTGGCAGTGTGGAGGGACAGCGTGGCAGTGTGGACGGCCAGCGTGGCAGTGTGGACGGCCAGCGTGGCAGTGTGGAGGGCCAGTGTGGCAGTGTGGAGGGCCAGCGTGGCAGTGTGGAGGGCCAGCATGGCAGTGTGGAGGGCCAGCATGGCAGTGTGGAGGGCTAGTATGGCAGTGTAGAGGGATAGCATGACAGTGTGGAAGGCAGCGTGGCAGTGTGGAAGGCAGCGTGGCAGTGTGGAGGCCCAGCGTGGCAGTGTGGAGGGCTAGCGTGGCAGTGTGGAGGGACAGCATGACAGTGTGGAGGGTTCGAGTGACAGCATGAACGGATGGCGTGGCAGTGTGGAGGGCCAGTGTGGAGTGCTGGCGTGGCAGTATGGAGGAACAGCGTGGCAGTGTGGAGGGACAGCATGACAGTGTGGAGGGTTCGAGTGACAGCATGAACGGATGGCGTGGCAG
>NW_004949196.1:1009645-1025650 GCF_000317375.1 Microtus ochrogaster
TGGCGTGGCAGTATGGAGGAACAGCGTGGCAGTGTGGAGGGACAGCATGACAGTGTGGAGGGTTCGAGTGACAGCATGAACGGATGGCGTGGCAGAGTGGAGGGCCAGTGTGGAGTGCTGGCGTGGCAGTGTGGAGGAACAGCGTGGCAGTGTGGAGGGCCAGTGTGGCAGTGTGGAAGGCCAGCATGGCAGCTTAATCAGTAAAGTGCTTGCTGTGCCAACATGAGGGCCTGAGTTTAATCCCCCATTATCGATGTTAAGAAGAGGAAGAGATCAACCATGGTAGCTAATGCCATTAATCACTTAGCCCATCTCCCTGGAACACACTTATAGTTCCAGCCCTGGGGGCACAGTGAGGAGGATCTTTGGGCTCACTGCCTGGCCAGCCTTGTGTACTTGGCAAATTCCAGGCCAGTGAGAGACCTGTCTCAAAGAACAAGGTGGAGGGCCAGTGAGATGGTTCAGTGGGTAAAGGTGTTAACCACTGCACTTAACAACCTGAGTTCAATCCCAGGAACATACATGGCGAAAAGAGAGATCCAACTCCTACAAATTGTCTTCCTACCTCCATGTGTAAGCTGTGGCATGAAAAATGCGTACACACAAACACACACTCATATACATATACACACATGTGCACGCATACACAGATGACACACATACACAATGCATGCGCGAGCGTGTGCACTCACATGATCACGGAGAGAGGAAACAGGCCAACAGAGATGGCCACAAATAAGAAAAGCGAAAATTGCCCAAGTAGTGAAGTCTGAATGTGATTCCAATGGCGCTAGGCAGGAGGGACGATGGAGGGAATGGTCTTGTGAGAGATGTGTGGTGTGCCCGGGGGATGGCAAGCTTGCCAGCGCAAATGAAGAAGTGAACAGAGGGGAAGGAGATGGACTGAGGATGCCACTCATGGCTACAGTGCTTGCGGCATGCCCAAAGCAGGGGCTCTGGCCTACCACGATGACGAAGTCTTTCTAGAGGGAGAGAGTAACCAGGATGAACCCCAGGGACCCAGATCCTCACCTGGTACAGATGCTAAGGGTCATGGTTCTTTTGGCATCTGCGGGCTTCTTGGCTACAAATAGAAGCAGAAGCATACGTGGTATCTTTGGGTCCTGGTTCAGGAGGAGGGCAGGGATGGGACAGGACTGGGGTCAGAAGGTGACAGGGGGGTCATTCCTCTTACCTGTGTCAGGGGCTGGTTCTATAGTGACCCTGAGGTCGAACTTCTTGCAGGCAGCTTTGCCTTTGGCTTTGGCATGATACACTGTCACTACCTGTGGGGATGAGCGCAGGATCCCATGAGAACACTGAACAGCTGAGGACAGGGAGAGGGGGCAGGAGAAAAAGATGGGCCCAGCAGGTGTGGGTCCCCTTCCTTACCGACAATGTGCCTTCACCTTTCCCTTTGGCTGTCAGAGAGAAGGCCTCGTTTTGCTTGGTCTGCACAGGGTTGGGGGCAGAAGAAGGGAAGTTACCAGCTAGCTTCAGGACCAGGAAGATGGCCCTGTGGGCAAGGTGCTTGTCTGATAAACGTGAGAACCTGGGTTTGATCCCAAGAATCCATGTCAAACAAACTGGTCATGGGCTTGAGATCCTAGCACTGGGGAGGCAGAGACAGGGGGATCTTTGGCCCTGCTGGCCACCTAGTCTAGTCTATTTGGTAAACTTTAGCCCAGTGAGAGACTTAGCTCAACAAGTAATATGGACAGCACCTAAGGAATGGTATGTAAGGTTGTCCTCCAGCCCCACCACACAAATGTACCCACACCTGGACACAGACATGCATATACGTGAGCGCATATGGCTCCCGCAAGGCATCTGACCTCTCCTGCAGCCCTGGATGGTACAGAAGGTGGATGTGAGGGAGGGAGGGGTAAAACCATACCTCTTCTGATCGTAAGAGGCTGCCAGTTTCCCAGAGCAGGCGGAACATGGTTGGGGCGCTGCGGCTGGGAAGGTGGAAGGACACATCCATGTTCAACTCCTTGTGGTCAGGGACGTCTGTTTGGTATTGGGCCAAGGCTTGGAATACCATGAAGGTGGCCTAGAGCCCATGCGAGAGAAAGATGGTTAGCTTTGCATTCTCATTGGTGGTTAGGAAGTGCTGGGGAGAGATGACCATGTAAGGGTCAGAATTATGGCATCAGCACCACAAACAGAACCTGCCAGAGACTGCAAAGATAAAGTTGAAAAAAGGTGGATGTCCCAGAGCTCCCTGTGAGAGAAAATTGGGCCAGGGATGGTTATCAGTCAGCCTGTGGCCTAGAACCCACCAGAGCGTGAAGGGACTAGCAGAGGTCACTAGAAACTCAGGTCAGGGATGGTTATCAGTCAGTCTGTGGGCTAGGAACCACACGACGGTGAAGGGAGTCTCAGAGGTCACTGGGCACTGAAGGACTGTCTAGAATCCTCCAAGGGAACAAGGTTTAGTTCAGATGCCGCCAATGCTGAAAACACGCCAGTATCTACCAGGACATATACATGCCTCCCTTTCCTTCCCTGCAACCTGGACTGAGCTGTAGCCGAGGGGTGCCGAAGAAACAGGCTTCCCTGCCACCTCACAGGTGGCAATTCAAGTGTAAGACTGAAGGTCTAGAACCTCAAAACTCATCAAAAGGGAGGACTCTTGGGCTTAGTGAGCCAGGAATTAGTCTAGAACCATCTCATGAGAAAGACAATAGACCCAGAGTGTGGGGGCACCAACCTCTGAAGTGATATGGAGGATGGAACACTGAAAAGTGACTGGGAGCCCAAAGAAAGATCAAGCCAGAGCCTGAGTTTGCCCTAAATTGCTAAAACCATCATCTGGAGAGTTCTAGAGAAAGATGCATTGGGCAGTGCTCTCGTGGAAGTGAGAACAGAAATAGAATACACCAACGACAAAAGGTGATCGTGACAGGCTGAGTGGAATTGGGATCTTGGTCTAGAACTCACTGATAGGAGAGTGTGACTTTTGAGAACCCAGAACAGAGAATGCGATCTAGAACCCAGGCACAAGAGAGAGACAGAGAGAGAGAGAGAGAGAGAGAGACAGACAGACAGACAGACAGACAGACAGACAGACATTGGGAGTCCCATGGAATGGAGGAAGGAAGCAATCTAGAACCCTCCATTGATAAGGTGACATTGGGAGTATAGTGAACCCATGAACATGATCTATAGCCCACACATGACAAAGGGAGACACTGGGAGCCTGGTCAAATTGAGACCATGTTCTAGAATCTTCCAGTGATGGGGAGGCATCAAAAGACTGATAGAACTAGGAACGTGACCTAGAACTTTCCAGTTAGGGTGCTGTTGGAGGGGAGCCTAGGAACATGATCTAGAACATTTTGATGAGAATGGGGAAGTATTGGGAGTCTAGTATGAAGAATATAATCCAAAACCCTCTTGTGAACAAGGGTGTCATTGGGAGCTTGGGGAACAAGGCATATGATGCAGTTTCTCCGTTACTCTGAAGTCTCCTGCACTGTTCAGATAAAGGAGCTACAAGCCTGGGTCTTGGTGTCTCCTCCGGGAAACCTGGGAAGCAAACGTTGGAACTGGAGCCCACTTGCCTGCGGGGAGCACACTTGCCTGTGTGGAGCCGTAGCCGCCCCCGTAGTATCTTTGCTCATTGAGCCAGCGGACCACAGGAGGCACAGAGTCGAAGTCTTTCAGCAGCAGCAGGGCCAGGAGGGCATAGGACGTGGCCTCCACATTGTAGAGCTGCTGGCCAGGCTCTTCCCAGCGGTTCCGATCTGCACAGGAAACACCCCGGCCTCTCATCCACCGTGTACCTGAGAGTGACTCGGGATCTGGCCTGCCCCATGTCCGGGTGGCCATGCTTATGTCCAACTCTCTTGTGCTCAGTGTGGACTGTCAGTCTGAGTGACCTGGGAGACAATCTCCTGATATGGAAGAACCTATCATGACCTCTCCCTGGGGCAGGTACCGGAATGGGTAAAATGGAGGAATGAACCCAGCACCTGTCTGGTTTCTGATTAGATCTCACTGCCTTGATTTCCCAGCTATGATGGATTCCACCCGTGAGCTGAAATGAAGCCTTCCTCCCTTGGGTTGCTTTCACTGGGCCACTTTATAACAGAAACACGAAAAGAACTCAAGAGCATCCCCAGTCCAGCAGCCCCCGCCTCTCCTTCAGTCGCCCTTCAGATGTGAATGCCCAGGGTATGGTTGAATGAAAGATGCCCCAGGACTCTTGTGTGATAAACATTGAAGAGTCAACAGATTTGAGAGGGGTCCAGTGCAGTCAGTGTGGGGCCGTCCACCCCACCCCTCAGCTAAGAACAATGTATCCTGGCTCACTGTGTGTCCAGGATCTTCCCCTTGAGGTGACCCTCACCCCAAACCACACACCCCTTCCCCTTGAGGCGATTCCTCACCTTTGGCTGTGTTCAGGAACTTGCTGAGGTAAGGCTCCTCCAGTTTCCCCATCAGGGCCAGGGCATACCCAGCGATGGCCACTGTGTATGGTCTCTGCAGGTTCAGGTAACTGGCTTCGATGTACTCCCCTGCCTTGTTGATGCTCCCGGGGAGGCTCTGTGAGACACAACAGTTGAGATCTTACCAACATGACTTCTGGGCCACCAGGATAGCATCTGCCCTGTGGGGCTCCCCTGTATTTGGTGGTGGGACTCCCCTGACTTTAAGAATCCTCTAGTTATTGGGGCCACTAGTGTGGTGCCCTCTGCTGAACCCTTTTATGCGCCTGGAGAAGTCTGTACACTAGGGGTGTGCAGTAGGGGGTGTGACTGTGGGTTCTTGGGTGGATGAGCCCTGCTTCATAACAATGGTGAATTATGGTCATGTAAATACTCCCCAGAGGTTGTCACTAAACAAAATGATGTCATAAAATGTCCCACATTGGCATATACTAGAAAGGAGATCCAGCATGTCAGCTGGAGCCTTTTTCCATCTTCATGGTCACCATGTCGCCTTAGGAGGGGTTTGCCATTTCCACATTCACTGAACTTGGATGGGTGGGTAGCTGTTCGTGCTGAGTTGAAACATTCCCTCAGACAGGGTGGCAGTGGTTCATAAAACTCAGAAAGACAGCAAGAGACTTAGAGGCTTAGTAGGCCCCAAAACTCGGGACTCTCGTGAGAGCTGAGAGATGGAGAAAGCCCCTCCTGGCTACAAAGGCAGAAAGCCACCACTGAGGGGGGGGTTCTCTAGAGTAGACCTGCCCACAGGCTGTGCAGGGAACTCTAGCTGTGCAGAAAGTCACTGTTGGGGACGGGGTCTCTAGCTGTGCAGTTTTTGTGACTCATTGTCCAAGGTGGTGTGGGCCTTTTGGCAATTCAGCTGCCCTTGTGTCCCCATGCTCCCATAGGTGACCCCAATAAACTTGATGCAATGTTCATCAAGCTGAACTTGGGGCAATCATTTTTTTGGTTTGGTACTGATCACTATCTAGGATTATAGACATTTCTTTGTGTCTCCCCAGGAATAGTCATATACTTTTTCAGAGGTTTTTGTGAAAACCTCTGAGATCACAGCGATACATACCAGGTGTCATGGTTTTTCGTCAGACCATTTTTCCGTAAGAAGAGAGGGCCAAACCTCCCAGCTCAAGGCAACAACCTCTCCCCTCATTAGCGTCAACTGTCAGCCTGATATAGCCCGGGGTATGAGAGGGGAACCCTAGTTGTTGAACTGCCTAGATCAGCGGGACCTTTGGTCGTCTGTGGGGATTCTCTTCACTGTTAGTAGATGTGGGAATGACGCTGTGGGCAGCACCATTCCTAGGCAGGTGGTCCTGAGCTGTCCAAGAAGGTCTAAGCCTGCCAGTGAAGCAGCCAGCAGCACCATTACTTTGGCTGTGAGTGAGCTGAGGTCATTGGTCTGAGGTAATGGAACTGCAAACATGCCTGCCCTTGAGTCCCTGCCTTGACTTTCCCCCCGGGTATGAGCTATAACCTGAAAGAAATCCTTCTCTTCCTCGGTTGCTTTTGGTCTTAGTGTTCGATCACGGCAGTAGAGAAGAAGCGAGAACACCCCTCCCCAGTTTGGGTGGCTGACAGGACACTCACGTTGATCTGCCCCTCACAGATTTCTCGGGCTTCCTGCAGTGCTATGAGGACGAAGGCTGTGAGAGACACATCGGCCTCCTTGGTGTTCCGGAATCCACCCTGTGATGAGGAGCAGAAGAGAGGAGAGTCTTTATGCGTCTTTACCTGGATGTCAAATACCTGAAGACGACTTGTGGTGTCTGGGCTCAGCAATGCCGCCCCGCTAGTGTGAATCAATTGAATTGTTTGTTCATTTTGTGTCACTGTGTTCCCCCTGGACTGCTGTCCCTGGTATGGTAGGGTGTAACGGTTGAGGAAAAGCACACATGGCTAGCCTTCACAGGGCTTCTTGCCCAACAGGATGGGCATGAGCTGGTCAGCTACTCCACAGACAGACAAATGCTCCATGATCTACGGTGGAGATCCCCCGACAGATCTACAGAAAATGTGGACTATCAGGAGTCAAAACACTTAGTAGGACCTGGGGAGATGGCTCAAGCTTCAAGCCTGGGCTTGATGTCCCAGAACTCACATTTTAAAACATTAAATATCTGGGCGTGGTGGCATGTACTTGTGACCTCGGTATTGGACAGGCAGAGATGGCCGGATCTCTGGGGCTCAGGGACCAGCCAGCTTAGCCTACTTGGTGAGCCATGGGACGGTGAGATACTGTCTCAGAAAAGAAAAAGAGGGCTGGAGAGATGGCTCAGAGGTTAAGAGCATTGCCTGCTCTTCCAAAGGTCTTGGGTTCAATTCCCAGCAACCACATGGTGGCTCACAACCATCTGTAATGGGGTCTTCTGAGGCATACACACTGACAGAATATTGTATACATAATAAATAAATAAATATTTAAAAAAAAGAAAGGGCTGGAGAGATGGCTCAGAGGTTAAGGGCATTGCCTGCTCTTACAAAGGTCCTGAGTTCAATTCCTGACAACCACATGGTGGCTCACAACAATCTGTAATGGGGTCTGGTGCCCTTTTCTGGCCTGCAGGCATACAGACTGACAGAATATTGTATTCAAAATAAATAAATATTTAAAAAGAAAAAGAAAATGGGGAGTGCCCCTGGAGAACTCTCTGGTCTCTACCAAGCACGATACCACTCATGTCCCTCCTGTGGCTGGTTCTCTCAGCCGCTGGATTCTTGCAATACTTTAGTGTTTTACAAATTTATTCACTGGGCTCCCACCTCCACCAAGTGAACAGGCAGATGGAGCAGTGTTCTCTCCTCTCCCTCCTGGGACCCTCTACCCATCTCTGTCTGGAATCCCCATGCCTCTTACAATCATTTCTTGGTGAATCACGGGTCCGTCCTCCTGAAAGACTCCATCTGGCTTCTGTTTCTCCAGAATCAGCCATTTAACAGCCCCACACAGGACCTGAGAGTCGATGGCAATGAGGTTGGCAGCCAGAGAGAACACCTTGACCACATAGGCTGTGAGCCTGGAGGTGGGGAACACCACATATGAACCAATCGACTTTGAGAGTCAGAGAATGACATCTTCACCCACCAATGAACAGAGAGTGGCTGTGCCCCAGTCACTGCATTTGGGTGGCTCAAAGAGCATGAAGCCAGTTGCTTAAAGGAGTCTAAGGCTCATTCGGTTCTGCACCCTTGGCTGTAGACAGATAAGGGCCAAACCACTCTTGGTAGGGATTCAGGCCTTGCTCAGGTGGCAATCGAGGCAGAGAAGGTCAAACTGAGCATCTGTACTTACCAGGTGCTGGGTGCCCGGTCCTTGAAGGCAGCATAGGCAAAACTGGGCTGTTTGAAGACCAGTTGCTGAGTGTACCCTGTGGAGAGTAGACAGGGTCACTAAAGGAAGGGGTGGGTTGAGCCTGGCCTGACTAAGGTGGGCGGTGGGTGCCCCAAGGGCAGGTGAGGTGGGATGAGGGTTCAAAGAGGGTAGGATCAGGATCCTGGGAAGGGAGTGGGTTTTAAAGGAATGCTTGAAGAGGGAAAGCTGAGCCAGGGATGGGGGTGGGCCTCCCTGAGGAGAGTGAGCCCAAAGAGAGAGAGAGAGAGAGGGCTATGAGGGGTGGGACAGGCGTGAGGAGAGGGAAGTACGCTCAAGTAGGGCGTGGATTCTGGAAAGATGATTCAGTCTGGGTCCAGGGACCAGACATGAGAGAAATCATCTCTGAAGGACATGTGGGGGGTGCGGGGGTGGGGAGAGAGAGGGTTTGGAGCGGAGGCGGGGCCTCTGGGCAGAGGGGCGGAGCTCCTGGGGACCAGAGGGAACTTTGGAAGAGAAGCTGGTTTGCTGTTTTCCAGCACAGGCCCCACCTTTCTTGATGAGCTCCAGAGACTCCTGCCTCTTCTCCAGGCCGAACTTCTCCCACTGTTCTGTCTGGTCTAGGTAGTGCACGGCAATGACTGTGGGTGTCATGCCAATCATGTTCTGTTCCCCGCAGCCCGAGGGGGTCACGATCAGGTGTTTCAGCCGCTCAGCGTCCACGGCGTCCTCGACCATCTGAGCCACTGGGGTCCCTGGAGCAGAGTGTGGAGGAAAAGGCCTGTCAGGCCTGTCGCTGACCAGAGGAAGCCTAGGACTTGGGGACTGCAGGAGGATTTAAATCCTGTGTGGATTTAGGAGGAGGTTGTGCCTCGTCTTGGACATTTAATTTCACCTTTAGTCAAGATAATGGCAGCAGGCAGACAGCTCTGGCTTAGAGTTCCTTGCTAGTGTCTGTTGGAGAGCTCCATAGAGCATCTCATTTAATCCCCAAATTACTTTGGAGTTGGGCACTGTCTCTTATGGTGGCTTGTTGGAGGGGCGTGACACCCCCTTCTCGTTCTTCCTGGATCCAGGTAAGAGGAGCAGAACCTCTGTGCTTGGAGGGCGTGGCTTCTCATTTAATTATCTTTCCCAGCATGTGCTATTTGCAGAAGTAACTTCTGCAGGAGGCTCTGGGTGCAGACACAAGCCACACAGTTGCCAATAAAGTGGGGGTTGGAAATGCTATGGCCCAACCATCCCAGCAAAAGGCAGAGAGTATCTGTGGTGTCTGAATGAGAATGGCCCCCAGCGCCCCCTACTTCTGAATGTAGGTGCTCAGTTAGTAGAACTGTCTGGGAAGGATTAGGAGGTGTGGCCTTGCTGGAGGAGGTGTGTCACTGGGGTGGACTTGGAGCGTTCAAAAGCCCACAGCAGGCCCAGCCTGGCTCCTTCTCCCTCTGCCCGTGGATCAGGATGTAGCTCTTGGTTACTGCTCCAGTGCCATGCCTGTCCTTTCCCCGCCATGATGATTGTGGACTGATTGTAAGCAAGCCCCAGGTAACTGCTTCCTTTATAAGAGTTACCTTGATCATGGTATTTCCAGGCAGTGAGTGATAGACCAGTGACTAAGACAGTATCGTTGCCCTCATTTTTCACAGGGGAAACTGAGGCATGGGGAGGCATTATGTTAAGAAATGAGTCCCAGATCAATCAACTTGAAATAGTAGAGTTGAGATTTGAACCCCTATCCTGGTGCAGGGTCTTCCTCCTTCCCTCATGAGATGGCGCTCCATTAGCTTCTGCCCTGACCCCTGCCTGGGCCCTCATGCCAGGGAAGTGGCCATCTTACCTTGCAGGAGAATTCTGGTCTCAGAGTCCGTGTCCGGCACTTGGTCACTGAGGTCTGCAGCGGGCACATCCTCCCTCTGCACGCCCTCTGCAGGGTGAGAGTGAGAGAGGTGGATTGCACCAGCCCCCCCTGCCCTTTTCCTGGTGCCCCACACCACTCTGCCTGCTCTTCCTGCCTCCTCACCTTTGCCAAGCTTCTCTGGATTCAGTGTACGGGTGATCACAGTCTTGTTGACTCGTATGCCTTCTGGCTGTGAAGGAGGATGGATAAAATGACAAGAGACACATTGTAACGAATTAGGTCGGTATAAGTGACCAGGCTAGCTCAAGAGTAACAGGAATACTTTAATGGTTAAAGAGGGGGAAAAACTTACACTACATGTATGTTTGTGCATGTGTGAGTGTTTATGTGTGTGTGAGTGTATGTGTGAGTGTGTGCAAGCATTTTTGTGCAGGTGAACTTGGGTGTGCACGTGTTTGGGGTGTACATGTATGTATAAGTGTGTATGCATGTATGCAAGTGTGTTCGAGTGTGCATGCCTGTGTAAGTGCATGTGTGCATTTGTGTATGTGTAGTGTGTACGCATGTGTGTACACATATGTATGTATTGTGTGCATGCATGTGTGAGCATGTGCAAATTGTGTGCATGCATGTGCGTGTGTGCATGTGAAAATGTCAAGGCTATATGTCTTCTTCTGACCGTGCCTTTTGAGGCAGTCTCTCGGTAATCAGTGATCCTTTTCCTCTGTCTTCCCTTTTGGCTCTGGGGATCTGAACTCAGGTCCTTCTGCTTGGACAGCAAGCACTTGGCCAGGGGAGCCATCTGCCTAGGACTTTACCCTTTTTCAAAATTTGAGACAGGGTTTCATTGAGTTACCCCTGCTGTCCTCAAATCCATGATTCTCCTGCCCCACCTCCCCAGTGCTAGGATGACAGTCCATATCCCATTGAGCACAGAGCCCAGAGATTTGTATGAACTAGTTCAGGGCTCTACACACCGACACCCAGCCAGTTCTAAGTTCTGTATCACCTGCGCCTTGCTATGATCCTTGGTGTCTCAGAGCCATGCCAACAGCAGGGAGATCTGAAGGCTAGGGGCAGCAGATGCCTCCAAGGACTCACCACGACCTTCAGGGTCTTCTTGACACCATCACTGATGAACTGGCCGAAAACAGCAGCCTTGACCTCCACCTCCTGGAGGCCTATCTTCAAGGGGACAATGACGTAAGGCACTGCCACGGAGGACTTGGGAGGGATTTCAACCATCTGGTAGTAGCGTTTCTTGGCGGTGACCAGGCTGCAGAAGGCTGGGTTGTACAACAGTTCTACCCTCACCTACAGGGGAGGAAGGGGCCAGGGCAGGTGAGGGGGGACGAGGGCAGGTGAGGGCAGGTTCACGGGTCCTGTTCAACCTGACTGGCTCCCACCTTAAGCTTTTCGTTTTCACGGTAGTTGAAGAGCACAGCTCTGATCTCCACCTGCTCGTTGCGCACCACGGAGTAGGGCAGCCTCAGGTCGATGAAGAAATCCTGCATCACTGTGATCTCATAGGGGTCCGCCACACAGATCCCTGTGGACAGAGAGAGAGCAGTGTGAAGAAGGGTCCAGGTGGGAGGGCTGTGCAGGGTGGGGCAGCCAGGACCTGCTTCAAGTTCCCTAGCCGGCCATGGCTGATCCCATTCGCAGACAGGTAGACTAAAACATGCACATGGTCATCACGGCCAGCTGTGTCCAACCTGTGTGTTCACATGTGCACATGCATGTGGAGGCAGGAGATTGACACTGGGTGTCATCTTCAATTGCTCCTCCACCTTATTGAAGTTTATGTATCTACACATGTGTCTGTGTGCATATCAGTGCAGTACCCAAGGAGGCCAGAAGAGATTCCCCTGGAGCTGCAGTCAGTCATGAGCTGTCTAACTAAAATGGGGGCTGGGAACAAAAAACTCTGGCCCTCTGCAAGATTAGTAAATGCTTTTAGACGCTGAGCTCCTCAGGCCCTCTATCTCATTTTTTGACCCAGTTTTTCTACTGACCCTGGAGCTCACTGATTGGCTTGGCGGCCTGGCAAGGAAGAACCAGGGTTCCTCCTGTTCCTGGCTCCCCAGCATTGGGATTACAACTGGCAGCAGGAACCCTGCTTTCTCTGCAGGTTCTGCAGATGGAGCTTGGGAGATGTTTTCAGGGAGCAGTTCACCGCTGAGCCCCCTCCCTAGCCCCTCCCTTACCTTTCTTATCTGACAAGCTCACTGCCAGAATCTCCCAGGTGGTGATGGAGTCTTTGAGAAAGATGTTCATGACCTTCGTGGAGATTCTGAGAGGGCAGAAATTTAAAATCGAGTGGTGAGATCTAGCAGGATGGAGACGGGTGTGGAGGTGGGAGACCCCCTGGGGACAGGTTAGAGAGGAGCTCTGGGTTGCAGGCCATGGACCTCCATGGTGACTCCAGAGGAGACAGGAAGTTAGCAGATGCAAGCAAGCAAATCCTATGCAGATTAGCTTCTCTGGGAAGATGCTTTCTGCCCTCTGGCAGAGATGAGGACTAGGGATGTCCTAGCCTCACCTGCCTTTAAAAAAATATATCTACTCTGTGTGTGAGAGAGAGAGTGTGGCATCCTTCTGCCCTGACCTTCAGGAGGAGGTCAAGGACAACCCGTGGGAATTGGTTCTCCCCTTCCACAACATCAGTCTTGGGAGGCAGCACCTTTATCCATGAACATCAAGCCATACCCATTCTTTTCTGGTTCCTTCAACTCCTCTATGGTCCACAACCAGCTCTCTGGAAACTGGCTTCGGGAGACGATATCTTCTTCAGGCATTATGTCTTCATCCATGTCACCTGAGGATGGGTAGATGTAGCTGTGGTCTGGGAAAAGATCCACTCTGGGGTGGCTCCCTAGCATGCATTTCTGAGCTGTGTAAATGCATTCGCCCTGGGGTGAGAGTTTTCTGCCAGTCCCAGACACATTGGGGATTTGTGGGGATTCCTCTCTCCATCCAGGAAATAAAAACTAAACATCATGTTCTACAGATGTGTTGGAATCAAGACGAGCATGATCCAAGCTGGTTGGAACTCATTAGGTAGCCCAGGCTGGCCTGGGATCTGCAGCAATCCTCTTGATTCAGCCTCCTGAGTGCTGGAATGAGAGGCATGTTCCACCACATCTAGATTCAATGGGGAAGGGTTGTAGAACTTACCTTGGTTTGTGGGATGAGGGCATAGGCAGTGTGAGGAATGCCCTGAGCTCCCTCTCCCTTTCCCCTTCCCTGAGCCAGCTCTCTCTCACTCCCTTAGCCTCTTCCTTGTATGTAGCCCAGCTGGCCTCCATCCTCCTCCTTCTGTCTTCCCAGGGTTCAGGGCTGGGGTCACAGTCTTTGGGCTACTCTCCCAGCAGAAAGGTGCAGCCACTGCATCACTGAGCAGCCCTGTCCTCTCCCTTCAGCCTCCATCCCCAATGTCACCCCGTGAGTGGCCACTCACTCCTGGCCAGGCCCAGCACTTGGTCTCGCTGGTGCTTCTGACGAAGCGCGGTGATGTAGTTGCAGCAGTCTATAAAAGCCTTCACACAGCTCTCCCCCTTGCTGATGAAGCGTGCCCGGCGCTGGCAGGAAAACCTCATCGGGATATCGCGCATGCCATCCTCACAACACTTCCGCAGACCCTTGTCCGTGTACTGACCCGCTGTGGGAGGCCCGGACCTGGTGTCAGCCTTAGTCATCAGGAGAGCATAGGACCAGCTCCAGATAGAATTTCCCATGGCAGGACCTTCCCCACCTCCCTTGGGATTCTAACAAAATGAGGATGGGCATCAGCAGAGGACTCCTAACCTTTGTCCATCCTCTTCTCCGTCAGCTGTACTGAGCGACGGCGGCGGGCAGCTGGCTTGATGCACTCTGAATCTGAGGGAGAGCCGAGAGTGAGATGGGGGAGACAGGGGTTTATTGCACCTTTTTTTTGCAGTAGAAGAGACTTGGGCTCAGGGAGCAGCAATGGAGGCTGGTGAAATGGCTCAGTTGGTATTGGGGCTTGCAGTTAATACTGATGACCTGTTAGATTGCCAGGACCCAAGTGGTGGAAGCTGAGAACTGACTGGTGCATGTTGTCTTCTAACCTCCACATGCATGCTGTGGTGTGAGCACACACAGACACATGTGCACACATATGCACATTTATGCACATCTGCATGCACACCCATGCACATGTCCATTCACAGAAGCATGCACACACATACACACACCACTTCAATTAAATGCAATTGAAAATGAATTTGAAACAAAACAGCAGGTGGAGGAGGGGCAGAGACTCAGGTTCCTGCTCTCAGGGTCCTGCTCTTGGTGGGCATCTGGGGGTGAAGGCATGTCCTCCCTCCTGTCACCCCTGTTCCCTCTTCTCACTCGTTCTCTGCTCAGTCTGTAGGCCTTCATTTGTTTTGAAGGCCAGTCCTGCATCTGTGAAGACCCCCGCATAGTCCTTTCCACTGCCTGGGGTGCAGCCGATGTCTGCCTTCTCTACCACGTCCCAGATCTGCAAGTGGCATGAGACGGGTTGGGTGGCGGAGGTGGGAGGGGGAGAGGCCAGGTTGGCAGACCTTCTTGCAACTCACCATGATGTTCGACCTGGCCATCCTCATCCCTCATATGCTCATATGCAGCCCCCAGCAAACTCCCAGCTCAGCCTCGGGCACACCCTACACCCTCGTTTCCCCAGTCTCTCCTCCAGGCCAGACTCTGGGACGCAGGTGCTCACCTTTTTCTGTGTGAGTTTGTTCTTCTTGTTCAGCACAAACACGCCCTTGTCCACGGCCACCAGGCCCACTCGGGCCCCTTGGTTTCCCTCGATCCTGAGTGTTGTTTGCTGCCCAGGTGCCGGCTGTCGGTTATCTCTCGGGTCTCCCTTCACCACCAGCTATAGGGAGGGTGGAGAAGCAAGATGGATGAGTCAACCCTGGAAGGACCACAGAGAGAGAGGGGAAGGGAGGGGAGACAGACTAAAGGGAAAGAGAAAATGGGGGGAGAGAGTGGGAGGAAGAGAGAATGGGGTAGGAGTGGAGGGAAGAGATAAGTGAAAGTGAGCGAGGCCAGAGAGGGTTGGGAAGAGAAGAGAGAAGAGAGAAAGAAGGGATGCAAAGGGCAGAAGTGATGGAGGTGCAAAGCAGGCAGAACACTGGGAGTTCCAGGCCCAACCTAGTCCACATAATGAATTTCAGTACAGTCAGTGTATATAGTGAGACAATGTCTTTAAGAAAAAGAAAGAAAAGAGGGGAAGAGAGATGAAAGAGAGAAGATGGACAGAGAGAGAGAAGATGAAGAGAGAGAGAGACTCACCGTGCCTATACAGGAATCCTTTACATCCACCCACACAGAGTCTGCCACCACCTCCCTCTGGCCATTGGCTCCAATCAGGGTGTAGTAAGCCACCAGGCGGAAGGAAGGAATGAAATCTGGGGTGATAGGCAGGGCCAAGACCACCAGGTCCTGGCCAGGCTCCCGAACCTGGCGGCCTGCCTTCAGTAGCTTCCCTTTGTTCATAATCTGAAAGGATGATGGGCTGGCATGACAACCAGGATGGGGCTAGGTGGAATGGATAGGGGACCCCGGGCTGTGCAGGGATCCCTAGGATGGGCAGGGGAGACCCCGGGGGCTTGGCAGGGATTCCTAGAATGGGCAGTGGAGATCACAGGGCTGAGCAGGGATCCCTAGAATGGGCAGAGGAGATCCTAGGGGTGAGCAGGGATCCCTAGATGGGCAGGGGAGACCCGGGGTTGGGTAGGGATACTTAGGATTGTTAGGGGAGACCCTGAGGTTGGGCAAGGATCCCTAGGAATGTTAGGGGGACCCCGGAGCTGGGAAGAGATCCCTAGAATGGGCAGGGATATCTAGGATGGGCAGGGGAGACCCTGGGGCTGTGCCTGGATCCCTACAATATGCAGGGGAGACCCCAGGGCTGGGTAGGGATGCCTAGGATGGGAAGGGAAACCCTGGAGCTAGAAAGGGATCCCTAGGATAGGCAGGGGAGACCCAGGGCTGGGCAGGCATCCCTAGGATTGACAGGGGAGATCCCAGGACTGGGCGGGGATCCCTAGGATAGGCAGGGGAGACCATATGGCTAGATGGGGATCACTAAGATGGGCAGTGGAGACCCTGGGGCCAGGCAGAGATCTTTAGGATACTGGAGAGTCGTGTAGGGGAGCTGAGGCTTCTGGTGACCACGGACCAGGTAGGTGTAGTAGCGGATCTTGGCTTCTTGGCCGGGGTCTGTGCGAAGGTGGAAGCTGACTTTGAGGTTGTCCCCTGGTTTGAGCTCTTCACGAGACACTGCCAGATGCAGGTAGTTGTTGGAGTTGTGCATAGTGCCATAGGGCTGTGCCGTCATGGTGTTGGTTGCTTGTCGTGTATCCAGGATA
>NW_004949196.1:1042070-1051913 GCF_000317375.1 Microtus ochrogaster
TGGTCTCTGCTTCAATTCTTCCCTTGATGACAAACGGTCAACTATAAAATGAAATAAAACTTTGCCTCCCCAGATGCTTTAGGTCATCCTCTGTCACAGAGAGGCCAATCCGAATACGTGTACATGGTCATGTGTGTGGGCGGGTGCATGTTTGTGTGTGTGTGTGTGTGTGTGTGTGTAGGTCAGAGAGCACCTTTGTCCTTTTCTGTTTTTGCATGTGTCTATGTGTGTTAGTGCAGCACTTGCAGAAGCCAGAAGAGGGTGCTGGTTCTCCTGGAGGTGACTTCCATGCATCTGATGTGGAGTGCTCGAACTCACGGAGCCAGCTCTCCAGCCAGCCTTGTTCCTTGTAGTTTTTTTGAGACAGGATCTAACTGAGACCTTGAACTCACTGATATGGCTAGGTTGGCCCTGAGAACCTCCTGGCTCTACCTCCTTGGTGCTCAAGTTAGTGACAGGTGCCACCATGCTGAGTTTTTTAGCTAGGTGCTGGGGATCAAACCTCATGCTTGGGTATCCAGAGCCACACTGACTGAGCTGTCCCCATCCACAGTCCCACTCAGCCATGGCTATGGACTACAGCCTCCTGGCCACCCCACCCGTGGTCAACCCACCTTCTCTCACCACAGATTCCCTTCTGTTTAGCTACATTCTTGTCAGTGAAACTTCAGGTTCTGGAGGAAGGGCCCTTGAGACTCAGGAAATAAGTGAGACTTACAAGGCCCACAAGGCCTCTTCCAGAGCCTATAAAAGTCATTCACCCTCCTGCAACGAACCCCTCATTCCAGCTCTCATGAGGAACCCCAGCAACTCACTGGTTCAGCAGGCTGGACCTGGGTGGTCTGTGCTCTATCTAGGGTGAATGCCTCCCTAGGGAACATCACACAACACGGCCAACGGCCCTTCGCTACACATCTACACATGTCCCAAACACAACATTCACACTCAGCCACACGCACCATGGCTGTTCCCTGCTGGTCACACACCATCACGCCACCTGTCGCTCACTCTGCAAGGTCGGACAAACCCACTGGAAGCCACACTCACCGTAGTCAACTCCAGGTTCGCAAGCCTTTTCCAGCCGGTCGTTCAGGCTGACCTTCTCCTGTGCCTGATGCATGAAGCAGTTCTCTGCGGGGGCGGGGGCGGGTAACACAGGCTCTTGGGCCCCCTGACCCTCCAGGACCCACTGTCTGTGTTGGGGCTGGAGCCAGAGGGGACACCTATCCCACTCCATATTCCCTGGACGAGGCTTTCAGGCCATTCCCCACCCATGGGAGCAGAGAATCTGTGTCACTGTGTCTTGCCCGGATCCACCCTTCACACCCTCCAGGTGCCCACCTCCTGGTTCCCATCTTCATGGTATCCCCCTCCTGGTGCCCACCCTCGTGGTGCCCTTCTTCCTGGTGCCTACCCTAATGGTATCCACCCTCCTGGTGACCATCTTCCTGGTGCCCACCTTCCTGGTGCCCACCCTCCTGGTGCCCATACTCCTTGTGCCTACCCTCATGGCGCCCACCCTCCAGGTGCCCACCCTCCTCTGCCCACCCTCCTGGTGCCCACCCTCAGCACAACGGCACATTTCGTTGTGGCAGAGCTTGCTCAGCATTCCATCCTCCTTATCCATATGGTAAAACTGGGTGCAGGATTCCTCTGTGGGGAGAGGTGAGAAGAAGTCAGAGGGCTAAGAACTGCACCTCAGGGATCATTCCTGCTAAGAAATGCCCAATGTTTGAGTTCCCTTAGCACTGAGATGCTGGGTCCCCACCCTCAGACCCCTGTGACGCTCAGAACCCAGGTCTTTGATCTTTCAGCCTTTAGACAGTATTGTATTGAGACTCCATCTAGAGCCCTGAGACTCTCAGATGTCCAAACTCTAGGTCCCTGGAATTCTCAGGCCCCCCAGCCTCCAGATCCCTGTGACCCTCAGACCTCCAACCTCCAGGTCTCTGGGACCCTCAAAACCCCAATCCTCAAATCCTTGGACTCCAAGTCTCCCAATTCTTCTATTCCTAGGACCCAAGGAACCTCAGCACATGGATCTCCAGGACCCCCAATGTTTGATCATTGGTGCTGCCAGATCTGATGCTCAGATCTCCAGGTTCCTTGAACACCCAGAACACCCAATATCCAGTCCTCACTGGCTGCTCACCCAGGTTGTAATAGGAGTAGACCTTAACCGACCCGGGCTGGATGAGTCCCACATTGAAGAACTGGTGAACGTTGAAGGATAGACATTCTTCTTCAGAGTGTGAGATCTGAGGGGAAGAATAGAGCTGGTCAGTGAGTGTCACAGAGGGAGCCCGTGGAACCACTGTGAAGAGTTGTGGGACCAAGCATATTCTAGAATAGTGGTTTCCAACCTGTGGGTTGTAACCCCTTTGGGGGTTGAATGACCCTTTCACAGCGATCAACTGAGACCATCGGAAAGTACAGATATTTATGTTATGATTCATAACACTAGTAAATTTCAGTTATGAAGTAGCAATAAAACAAATCTTATGGTTGGAGGTCGGCACCACATGAGGAGGTGCAGTAAAGGGTTGTGGTGTCAGGAAGGTTGGGAAGCCCTGCTCTAGAAGGTGGGGGAAGAATCAGCATCAGTGAATGTTTGCAGCCTCACACCGAGTTAGAGGTATCAGGTGACAGAGCTCTGGCCTGCTGGTCACTGTCTTCCTGCTGTTGTTTGAATACAACTTCTTTTCATTCATACCACAGCCACAATGTAATGGCATAAACTAGACCCAACCTTTAGGGGAGATAACTGGGTCATAGGGGATTAATGCCTGTCTGGGAGGAGCTGGCTTTGTCACTGTGATGTAGGTCATTATAAAAACGAGTGGGCTTCCTGGACTTCTCTCGGCCCTGCCTGCAGTGTGTGGCTTTATCCTTGCGCTCTCTCTGTCCATCATGCCCAGAAGCTTTTGTTAGAGGCTGAATAGTTGGGATCAATCAGTCTCCGGCAGTTTTTATCCAAAACTTTGAGCAAAGTCCCTCTCTATGTCACACCACCTCAGGTGTTTTGTGAGAACAACATGAAGGGTGCTGTGACACTGCTCATGAAACATCACAGATAGCCGGGTATGGTGACATACCACTATCACTCCTGTGCTCAGGAGGACGAGGCAGGAGGAGCTGTGAGTTTGGGGACAGTTCAGGCCACATGGACAGACCCTGCATTCACTGTCAAACTCACTTAAAAGTCACTTCTCTTAGGCTATTGCTACAAACGCGAAGATCCTAAGGATGACAGACCCCAATGTGGAAGGAGTCTGGTCCCTGCATATGGAGCAGAATTCTGTCTCTTGTCACTTACCCAGACCAATTAGACTATGGGGGAGATGGGCAACAGTCTTAGGCTGGTCACCTTATTTTACAAACTCTCTGACCACCTCACAGCACAGATCTTGTATTCCCAAGCCTGGGGCTAGCCTGAGCTGTCACAATGGAGGGAGAAACTCAGCTAGGAAGGGGAAAGAAGAGAGGCATGGAAGCCCCCTTGGGGCAACAGTACCTTTTCGAGGTAGATGATGAGGGTGTTCTTGGTGGAGAAGGCTGAGTTCATCTCGTACTTGGAGATGTATCTGTCCACTCCCGTGCTCAGCTGAGGGAGAGCAGAGTTGGTGAAAATCCCTCCTCGTCTCCCTGCAGCCTCTTCCAGACCTCAGACTCTTCTCCTGCACCCCAGCCCCAAGCCTCCCTACCCGTTCCAGGTCGTTTGTGTCTGGAACAAATCCAGTCATCATGGAGATGTCCAAGATGGACATGGTTGCATCCACATCTCCCAGGTACCTGTCCATGGCAGAATAAAAGGTTGTGTGATTTCAGGATGGGGGCAGCATCTAGGGTCAGTGTCTGAATGATGGGTCTCACTCCAGGCTCCTGCTTCCCACCCAGCACTGAAGAAGAGTTTGGTTTGGGAAACACTTGTCTGAGGGCAATGTAAGTAGACACAGACAGGCATCATGGTTCATGATGCTGTCAGTGGCTGAGGTGGGAGGATTATGGGCTGAGGATAGCCTGAGCTACTTAATGCGTTATCCTAGAGGTGGTTTAGCACTGTGGATGACTGGCAGGATGGTATGGAGTGGTGGAGGGCCGGTGTGGCAGTGTGGAAGGCTGGCTTGGCAATGTGGAAGACCAGTATGGCAATCTGAAGTGCTAACCTGTCAATATGGAGGGCCAGTGTGGCAATGTGGAGGGCTGGCTTGGCACTGTGGAGGGCGGTGTGGCAGTGTGAAGGGCTGGCATGGCAGTGTGGAGGGCTGGAGTGGTAATTTGGAGGGCTAGTGTGGCTGTGTGGAGGCCGGCGTGACAAAGTGTAGGGCCAGTGTGGCGGCCTGTTGTGGCAGCGCTTTGGGCCAGCGTGGCAGTGTGGAGGCTGGCGTACCAGTGTGGAGGGCTTGATTGGCAATGTGGAGGTCTGGCATGGCAGTGTCGAGGGCTGGCGTGGCAGTGTGGAGTGCCAGAGTGGCAGTGTGGAGGGACAACGTGGCAGTGTGGAGTGCTGGTGTGGCAGTGTGGAGGGACAGCGTGGCAGTGTGGAGGGCTGCTGTGGCAGTGTGAAAGGCCAGCGTGGCAGCTTAATCAGTTAAAATGCTTGCTGTCCAAACATGAGGACCTGAATGATATAGGAGTGTCTTCTATCTATCTATTGTTTTCATTAGTTAATTAATAAAGAAAACTGCTTGGCCTGATAGGTCAGAACATAGGTAGGCAGGGAAGACAGAACAGAATGCTGGGAGGAAGAAGGCAGTGAGGCAGTTGCGATGAAGCGCCAGCCCAAGGTGGACATAGGTTAGAATCTTCCCGGTTAGTCACCACCTTGTGGTGCTACACACATGAAGAGAAATGGGTTAACCAAGATGTGAGAATTAGCAAGTAAGAGGCTGGAGCTAATGGGCCAGGCTGTGTTTAAATGAAAACAGTTTGTATGTTGTTATTTCAGGTGTAAAGCTAGCTGTGTGTGATCGGGGCAGAATGAAAAGCAGGCCTGCCCACAGCTCCACAAATGGCACCCAGACGTGGATAACTGAATCCACAGAAAGCCTGAGAAAGCTTAGGAAAGAATAGAGTAAAACATGTTTTCTTGATAGCAGCAATTTCTTGGGTCTACTCTGCTTGCTAGAGGCAAGCAAGCACTCTCATCTAAGAGAGGCTTTCTGACTCAGCTTTAGCTGCAAAACCTTGCAGCTCTTTTAAGAGGTCCTACCATGAAACACTTAAACGGTGTTGATGGAAAGCTGAATGCATGCTTTTCGGTTTTCAGCCTTAGCAGGAAAAAAGCGGAGCTGTTTTAAAATGCTGCCTTTCTGGGCCATCAAGTCAGGGCAAACTCTGACTCAGGCAGGCAGTCTGACTGAGTGTGGTCTGTGAGCAGAATGCTGCAGCTTGCTTGCTGGCAGGGACCTAGAAATGTCATAGAGTTGTGGCGATAAACATGGCTACAGCTGGTACCTCTGTGTGAGGTTGTAACGCTAAGGAATGGGCTGGATCCAGCCACCAAAGTCACGGCATTAGTCCTACCAATATTGCTTGGTAAATTAAAGACTCATGTGTTCACAAAAAGAGAGATATTCAGTAAAAGGAAGATTCAAAGTCAAAGATAACCTCTAAATAGTTTACGGTGTGTTAAAAATATGTGTAGGCTAAAGGTTAAAGTTCTTAAAGTAAAAAAAAAGAAAAAGAAAAAGAAAGAGAGTAGTTGGGTATGGTGGTATACACCTTTAATCCCAACACTTGAAAGGCAGAGGTAGATTGACCTCTGTGACTTCAAGGTATGGCAGGATATACCTGTAATCCCAATGCCTGGGAGGCAGAGACAGACAGATCTCTGTGAGTTCAAGGACAGCCTGGTCTACAGTTATTCCAGCACAAAGATATGCAGAGAACCTGTCTCAAAAAGTAAAAGTAAAAATAAAAGAAATACAGGTTAAAATAAAGATGCACAAAGATGGAAAATCCACAGAGAATCTTGGTACTGTATGCTAGTATGCTCTCTTTGCATTGTTTGAATGCTGAGGAAGGAGCAACAGCTACTAAAAGAAATTTGTTATAAATGCTGCTGAACTAATCCAACATAGATATTTTGATAATACCTTGACTTCAAAATTTGGATCTAAGGTTATGATGCTTTGGAAAAGTTCTTCTTTTGTTTTCACAGAGGGTGAGACCCTGTGGATTGCTTCTATCCCAATATGGTATGATAGACCATGTCCTCCTGAAAGGTTGCTGTGAACACCTTCAAAAAAATTACTTCACTCAACTGCTTACTGAGATGACTCTAGCACACAGGTTATAACATGAAAGACCTGAATAACAGCACCCCCATTCAGCACAAAGCAGTTTGGAGAGAAAAAACTGTGCCCATATTCCCAAATACTGTTTATAAATCTTCTTTTACATTTAAAGGGGGATATGATATAGATATGACTAATTTATATTGATACAAATTTTGTTATATGTATATGTATTTCTGCTCTTGATTAAGGTGTTGTGATTGTGTAGTTCATTAAAAAATGTAATGTATAATTAAGAAATATAGGTTGTTAATGGATAATCATCAATAATAGTCTAGCTTGTAGTCACATTAGTTAGATTTTCTAGATATATAGAGATATATTTCAGTTAGATAGGCATCTTTCATATCTTTCAAAGACAACAGAATATGGTATTTAAAATGTTTTAATAACAGGGTTTTTCATGACAATGAGACATGTCTGCTCCTGGCAGCACTAACCTACTTCAAGAGGAAGATGGGCATCAAAGAGGCTCCTTATAGAATTGGTTAGCCATTTGGGCAAGAAACTGCTCTTGCCTGGACTGTTGTATAAACTGGACACAGAGAGAGGACTGCTGAACTTGCCTAAAAGTGAGATGATATTTCAGGGTTCCTGATTCATGAAAGAGTCTGCGAGACATTCTGCAGGACACAGCAGATAGTGACTGAACTGTCTTTGAAATTTCCTGCTTCATGGAAAAATCTACTGGATACTATGGGCCTGAAGGTCGAAGATGGATGCCCAACGGTACAAAAGAACTTTCGGTGACTGTCCAGGCAGCGAGATGTCTCTGTCATTTCTAGAGTTTGGAAGTTGCTTACTTCTTGTTTACTTAGGTAATATTGTATCCTTCTGGAGTCTTTGATGGAGTTGAAGGATGGATAGTCATAATTTTAGTTTTCCTTAGTTATGATAAAAGATAAAGTAGATATAAATATTGTAACTGTAATACTTGCTTGATAACTGTTTTGTTATATGTAATTTTACTATGTTAAAATTAAAGCCTTCCTTTTTGTTTAAACAGAAAAAGGGGAAATGATGCAGGAGTGTATTCTATCTATCTGTTGTTTTCATTGGTTAATTAATAAAGAAAACTTCTTGGCCTGATAAGTCAGAACATAGGTAGGCGGGGAAGACAGAACAGAATGCTGGGAGGAAGAAGGCAGTGAGGTAGTCGCGATGAAGCTCCGGCCCAAGGTGGACATAGGTTAGAATTTTCCAGGTGAGCCACCACCTTGTGGTGCTATACACATTAACCAAGATGTGAGAATCAGCAAGTAAGAGGCTAGAGGTAATGGGCCAGGCAGTGTTTAAATGAATACAATTTGTGTGTTGTTATTTTGGGTGTAAAGCTAGCCAAGTGTGATCCAGGCAGGATAAAAAGCAGGCCTGGCCACAGCTCCTTCTACACCTGAGGTTAATCCACCATTATTCATGTTAAGAAGAAGAGCTCAACCTATGGTGGCTAATACCATTAATCACTGAGCCATCTCCCTGGAACACACTTGTACTTCCAGCCCTGGGGACACAGTCAGGAGGATCTTTAGGCTCACTACCTGGCCAGCCTTGTGTACTTGGCAAATTCCAGGCCAAAGAGAATTCCAGGCCAGGGAGATGGTTCAATGGGTAAAGGTGTTAAACACTACACTTAACAACCTGAGTTCAAACCCAGAACCCCATATGGTGAAAAGAGAGATCCATCTCCTACAAATTGTCTTCCTACCTCCATGTGTAAGCTGTGGCATGAAAAATGTGTACACACAAACACACACTCACATACATATACACATATGTGAACGCATACACAGACACAGACATACACAATGCATGCGCGAGTATGCACGCTCACATGATCACGGAGAGAGGAAACAGGCCAACAGAGATGGTCACAAATAAGAAAAGCGAAAATTGCCCAAGTAGTGAAGTCTGAATGTGATTCCAATGGCGCTAGGCAGGAGGGACGATGGAGGGAATGGTCTTGTGAGAGATGTGTGGTGTGCCCGGGGGATGGCAAGCTTGCCAGCGCGAATGAAGAAGTGAACAGAGGGGAAGGAGATGGACTGAGGATGCCACTCATGGCTACAGTGCTTGCGGCATGCCCAAAGCAGGGGCTCTGGCCTACCACGATGACGAAGTCTTTCTAGAGGGAGAGAGTAACCAGGATGAACCCCAGGGACCCAGATCCTCACCTGGTACAGATGCTAAGGGTCATGGTTCTCTTGGCATCTGCGGGCTTCTTGGCTACAAATAGAAGCAGAAGCATACGTGGTATCTTCGGGTCCTGGTTCAGGAGGAGGGCAGGGATGGGACAGGACTGGGGTCAGAAGGTGACAGGGGGGTCATTCCTCTTACCTGTGTCAGGGGCTGGTTCTATAGTGACCCTGAGGTCGAACTTCTTGCAGGCAGCTTTGCCTTTGGCTTTGGCATGATACACTGTCACTACCTGTGGGGATGAGCGCAGGATCCCATGAGAACACTGAACAGCTGAGGACAGGGAGAGGGGGCAGGAGAAAAAGATGGGCCCAGCAGGTGTGGGTCCCCTTCCTTACCGACAATGTGCCTTCACCTTTCCCTTTGGCTGTCAGAGAGAAGGCCTCGTTTTGCTTGGTCTGCACAGGGTTGGGGGCAGAAGAAGGGAAGTTACCAGCTAGCTTCAGGACCAGGAAGATGGCCCTGTGGGCAAGGTGCTTGTCTGATAAACGTGAGAACCTGGGTTTGATCCCAAGAATCCATGTCAAACAAACTGGTCATGGGCTTGAGATCCTAGCACTGGGGAGGCAGAGACAGGGGGATCTTTGGCCCTGCTGGCCACCTAGTCTAGTCTATTTGGTAAACTTTAGCCCAGTGAGAGACTTAGCTCAACAAGTAATATGGACAGCACCTAAGGAATGGTATGTAAGGTTGTCCTCCAGCCCCACCACACAAATGTACCCACACCTGGACACAGACATGCATATACGTGAGCGCATATGGCTCCCGCAAGGCATCTGACCTCTCCTGCAGCCCTGGATGGTACAGAAGGTGGATGTGAGGGAGGGAGGGGTAAAACCATACCTCTTCTGATCGTAAGAGGCTGCCAGTTTCCCAGAGCAGGCGGAACATGGTTGGGGCGCTGCGGCTGGGAAGGTGGAAGGACACATCCATGTTCAACTCCTTGTGGTCAGGGACGTCTGTTTGGTATTGGGCCAAGGCTTGGAATACCATGAAGGTGGCCTAGAGCCCATGCGAGAGAGATTGTTAGCTTTGCATTCTCATTGGTGGTTAGGAAGTCCTGGGGAGAGATGACCATGTGTGAGTCAGAATTATGGCATCAGCACCACACACAGAACCTGCCGGAGACTGCAAAGATAAAGTTGAAAAAAGGTGGATGTCCCAGAGCTCCCTGTGAGAGAAAATCGGGCCAGGGATGGTTATCAGTCAGCCTGTGGCCTAGAACCCACCAGAGTGTGAAGGGACTAGCAGAGGTTATTAGAAACTCAAGTCAGGGATGGTTATCAGTCAGCCTGTGGGCTAGAACCCACCAGAGCATGAAGGGACTAGCAGAGGTCATTAGAAACTCAGG
>NW_004949196.1:1052433-1056372 GCF_000317375.1 Microtus ochrogaster
CTAGCAGAGGTCACTAGAAACTCAGGTCAGGGATGGTTATCAGTCAGCCTGTGACCTAGGACCCGCCAGAGTGTGAAGGGACTAGCAGAGGTCACTGGGCACCGAAGGACTGTCTAGAATTCTCCAATTGAGCAAGCTTTTGTTCAGATACTGCCGATGCTGAAAACATGCCATATCTACCAGGACATATACATGCCTCCCTTTCCTTCCCTGCAACCTGGACTGAGCTGTAGCCAAGGAGTTCCGAAGAAACAGGCTACCCTGCCACCTCACAGGTGGCAGTTCAAGTGTAAGACTAAAGGTCTAGAACCTCAAAACTCCTCAAAAGGGAGGATTCTAGGGCTTAGTGAGCCAGGAATTAGTCTAGAACCATCTCATGAGAAAGACAATAGACCCAGAGTGTGGGGGCACCAACCTCTGAAGCGATATGGAGGATGGAACACCGAAAAGTGACTAGGAGCCCAAAGAAAGATCAAGCCGGAGCCTGAGCTTGCCCTAAATTGCTAAAACCATCATCTGGAAAGTTCTAGAGAAAGATGCATTGGGCAGTGCTCTCGTGGAAGTGAGAACAGAAATAGAATACACCAACTACAAAACATGCAAGGTGGGTGGTATTGCGATCTTGGTCTAGAACTCACTGATAGGAGAGTGTGACTTTTGAGAACCCAGAACAGAGAATGCGATCTAGAACCCAGGCACGAGAGAGAGACAGACAGAGAGAGAGAGAGAGAGAGAGAGAGAGAGAGAGAGAGACAGACAGACAGACAGACAGACATTGGGAGTCCCATGGAATGGAGGAAGGAAGCAATCTAGAACCCTCCATTGATAAGGTGACATTGGGAGTATAGTGAACCCATGAACATGATCTAGAGCCCACACATGACAAAGGGAGACACTGGGAACCTGGTCAAATTGAGACCATGTTCTAGAATCTTCCAGTGATGGGAGGCATCAAAAGACTGATGGCACTAGGAACGTGACCTAGAACTTTACAGTTAGGGTGCTGTTGGGGGGGGAGCCTAGGAACATAATCTAGAACATTTTGTTGAGAATGGGGAACACTAGGAGCCTAGTCTAATGAAGAATATAATGTAGAACCTTTCAGTGAAGAAGGGTGCCATTGGGAGCTTGGGGAACAAGGTACATGATGCAGTTTCTCCGTTACTCTGAAGTCTCCTGCACTGCTCAGACGGAGGAGCTACAAGCCTGGGTCTTGGTGTCTCCTCCAGGAAACCTGGGAAGCAAACGTTGGAACTGGAGCCCACTTGCCTGCGGGGAGCACACTTGCCTGTGTGGAGCCGTAGCCGCCCCCGTAGTATCTTTGCTCATTGAGCCAGCGGACCACAGGAGGCACAGAGTCGAAGTCTTTCAGCAGCAGCAGGGCCAGGAGGGCATAGGACGTGGCCTCCACATTGTAGAGCTGCTGGCCAGGCTCTTCCCAGCGGTTCCGATCTGCACAGGAAACACCCCGGCCTCTCATCCACCGTGTACCTGAGAGTGACTCGGGATCTGGCCTGCCCCATGTCCGGGTGGCCATGCTTATGTCCAACTCTCTTGTGCTCAGTGTGGACTGTCAGTCTGAGTGACCTGGGAGACAATCTCCTGATATGGAAGAACCTATCATGACCTCTCCCTGGGGCGGGTACCGGAATGGGTAAAATAGAGGAATGAACCCAGCACCTGTCTGGTTTCTGATTAGATCTCACTGCCTTGATTTCCCAGCTATGATGGATTCCACCCATGAGCTGAAATGAAGCCTTCCTCCCTTGGGTTGCTTTCACTGGGCCACTTTATAACAGAAACAGGAAAAGAACTCAAGAGCATCCCCAGTCCAGCAGCCCCCGCCTCTCCTTCAGTCGCCCTTCAGATGTGAATGCCCAGGGTATGGTTGAATGAAAGATGCCCCAGGACTCTTGTGTGATAAACATTGAAGAGTCAACAGATTTGAGAGGGGTCCAGTGCAGTCAGTGTGGGGCCGTCCACCCCACCCCTCAGCTAAGAACAATGTATCCTGGCTCACTGTGTGTCCAGGATCTTCCCCTTGAGGTGACCCTCACCCCAAACCACACACCCCTTCCCCTTGAGGCGATTCCTCACCTTTGGCTGTGTTCAGGAACTTGCTGAGGTAAGGCTCCTCCAGTTTCCCCATCAGGGCCAGGGCATACCCAGCGATGGCCACTGTGTATGGTCTCTGCAGGTTCAGGTAACTGGCTTCGATGTACTCCCCTGCCTTGTTGATGCTCCCGGGGAGGCTCTGTGAGACACAACAGTTGAGATCTTACAAACATGACTTCTGGGCCACCAGGATAGCATCTGCCCTGTGGGGCTCCCCTGTATTTGGTGGTGGGACTCCCCTGACTTTAAGAATCCTCTAGTTATTGGGGCCACTAGTGTGGTGCCCTCTGCTGAACCCTTTTATGCGCCTGGAGAAGTCTGTACACTAGGGGTGTGCAGTAGGGGGTGTGACTGTGGGTTCTTGGGTGGATGAGCCCTGCTTCATAACAATGGTGAATTATGGTCATGTAAATACTCCCCAGAGGTTGTCACTAAACAAAATGATGTCATAAAATGTCCCACATTGGCATATACTAGAAAGGAGATCCAGCATGTCAGCTGGAGCCTTTTTCCATCTTCATGGTCACCATGTCGCCTTAGGAGGGGTTTGCCATTTGCACATTCACTGAACTTGGATGGGTGGGTAGCTGTTCGTGCTGAGTTGAAACATTCCCTCAGAAAGGGTGGCAGTGGTTCATAAAACTCAGAAAGACAGCAAGAGACTTAGAGGCTTAGAAGGCCCCAAAACTCGGGATTCTCGTGAGAGCTGAGAGATGGAGAAAGCCCCTCCTGGCTACAAAGGCAGAAAGCCACCCCCTGGGGTAGGGGGAGTCTCTAGAGTAGACCCGCCCACATGCTGTGCAGGGAACTCTAGCTGTGCAGAAAGTCACTGTTGGGGACGGGGTCTCTAGGGTAACCCGTCCACACGCTGTGCAGGGAACTCTATCTGTGCAGTTCATTTTCCATGGTGGTGTGGGCCTTTTGGCAGTTCAGCTGCCCTTGAGTCCCCATGCTCCCATAGGTGACCCCAATAAACTTGATGCAATGTTCAATAAGCTGAACTTGGGGAAATCATATTTTTGGTTTGGTACTGATCACTATCTAGGATTATAGACATTTCTTTGTGTCTCCCCAGGATAAGGCATATTCTTTTTCAGAGTTTTTTGTGAAAACCTCTGAGATCACAGCAATACACACCAGGTGTCATGGTTTTCGTCAGACCATTTTTCGTAAGTAGAGAGGGCCAAACCTCCCAGCTCAAGGCAACAACCTCTCCCCTCATTAGCATCAACTGTCAGCCTGATATAGCCCGGGGTATGAGAGGGGAACCCTAGTTGTTGAACTGCCTAGATCAGCGGGACCTTTGGTCGTCTGTGGGGATTCTCTTCAGTGTTAGTAGACGTGGGAATGCTGCTGTGGGCAGCACCATTCCTAGGCAGGTGGTCCTGAGCTGTCCAAGAAGGTCTAAGCCTGTCAGTGAGGCAGCCAGCAGCACCATTACTTTGGCTGCGAGTGAGCTGAGGTCATTGGTCTGAGGTAATGGAACGGCAAACATGCCTGCCCTGGAGTCCCTGCCTTGACTTTCCCCCTGGGTATGTCCATGATCTGGAGCTATAACCTGAAAGAAACCCTTCTGTCTCTCAGTTGCTTTTGGTCTTAGTGTTCGATCACGGCAGTAGAGAAGAAGCGAGAACACCCCTCCCCAGAGTTTGGGTGGCTGACAGGACACTCACGTTGATCTGCCCCTCACAGATTTCTCGGGCTTCCTGCAGTGCTATGAGGACGAAGGCTGTGAGAGACACATCGGCCTCCTTGGTGTTTTGGAGTCCACCCTGTTTTAAAGAGCAGAAGAGAATCTTTATGCGTCTAAACCTGGCTGTCAAG
>NW_004949196.1:1057012-1063360 GCF_000317375.1 Microtus ochrogaster
GAGAGAGAGAGAGAGAGAGAGAGAGAGAGAGAGAGAGAGAGAGAAAGAAACAAAGAAACAAAGATTCAAAGAATCAAAGAAAAAGAAAAAGGTGGGTGGCCCTGGAGGACTCTTTGGTCTCCACCAAGCACAATACCACGCATGTCCCTCCTGTGGCTGGTTCTGTCAGCCGCTGGATTCTTGCAATACTTTAGTGTTTTACAAATTTATTCACTGGGTTCCCACCTCCACCAAGTGAACAGGCAGATGGAGCAGTGTTCTCTCCTCTCCCTCCTGGGACCCTCTACCTATCTCTGTCTGGAATCCCCATGCCTCTTACAATCATTTGTTGGGCAATGACGGGTCCGTCCTCCTGAAAGACTCCATCCGGCTTCTGTTTCTCCAGAATCAGCCATTTAACAGCCCCACAAAGGACCTGAGAGTCGATGGCAATGAGGTTGGCAGCCAGAGAGAACACCTTGACCACATAGGCTGTGAGCCTGGGGGTGGGGAACACCACATATGAACCAATCGACTTTGAGAGTCAGAGAATGACATCTGCACCCACCAAAGAGCAAAGAGGGGCAGAGCCCCAGCCACTCAGTTTGGTTGGCTCAAGGTGCATCAAGTAGGTTGCTTAAAGAAGTCTATGGTTCATTCAGTTCTGCAGTCTTGGCTGTAGACAGATATGGGCCAAACCACTCTTGGTAGGGATTCAGGCCTTGCTCAGGTGGCAATCGAGGCAGAGAAGGTCAAACTGAGCATCTGTACTTACCAGGTGCTGGGTGCCCGGTCCCTGAAGGCAGCATAGGCAAAACTGGGCTGTTTGTAGGCCAGCTGCTGGGTGTACCCTGTGGAAAGTAGAAAGGGTCACTAAAGGAAGGGGTGGGTTGAGCCTGGCCTGACTAAGGTGGGCAGTGGGTGCCCCAAGGGCAGGTGAGGTGGGATGAGGGTTCAAAGAGGGTAGGATCAGGATCCTGGGAAGGGAGTGGGTTTTAAAGGAATGCTTGAAGAGGGAAAGCTGAGCCAGGGATGGAGGTGGGCCTCCCTGAGGAGAGCGAGCCCAAAGAGAGAGAGAGAGAGGGCTATGAGGGGTGGGACAGGCGTGAGGAGAGGGAAGTACGCTCAAGTAGGGCGTGGATTCTGGAAAGATGATTCAGTCTGGGTCCAGGGACCAGACATGAGAGAAATCATCTCTGAAGGACATGTGGGGGGTGCGGGGGTGGGGAGAGAGAGGGTTTGGAGCGGAGGCGGGGCCTCTGGGCAGAGGGGCGGAGCTCCTGGGGACCAGAGGGAACTTTGGAAGAGAAGCTGGTTTGCTGTTTTCCAGCACAGGCCCCACCTTTCTTGATGAGCTCCAGAGACTCCTGCCTCTTCTCCAGGCCGAACTTCTCCCACTGTTCTGTCTGGTCTAGGTAGTGCACGGCAATGACTGTGGGTGTCATGCCAATCATGTTCTGTTCCCCGCAGCCCGAGGGGGTCACGATCAGGTGTTTCAGCCGCTCAGCGTCCACGGCGTCCTCGACCATCTGAGCCACTGGGGTCCCTGGAGCAGAGTGTGGAGGAAAAGGCCTGTCAGGCCTGTCGCTGACCAGAGGAAGCCTAGGACTTGGGGACTGCAGGAGGATTTAAATCCTGTGTGGATTTAGGAGGAGGTTGTGCCTCGTCTTGGACATTTAATTTCACCTTTAGTCAAGATAATGGCAGCAGGCAGACAGCTCTGGCTTAGAGTTCCTTGCTAGTGTCTGTTGGAGAGCTCCATAGAGCATCTCATTTAATCCCCAAATTACTTTGGAGTTGGGCACTGTCTCTTATGGTGGCTTGTTGGAGGGGCGTGACACCCCCTTCTCGTTCTTCCTGGATCCAGGTAAGAGGAGCAGAACCTCTGTGCTTGGAGGGCGTGGCTTCTCATTTAATTATCTTTCCCAGCATGTGCTATTTGCAGAAGTAACTTCTGCAGGAGGCTCTGGGTGCAGACACAAGCCACACAGTTGCCAATAAAGTGGGGGTTGGAAATGCTATGGCCCAACCATCCCAGCAAAAGGCAGAGAGTATCTGTGGTGTCTGAATGAGAATGGCCCCCAGCGCCCCCTACTTCTGAATGTAGGTGCCCAGTTAGTAGAACTGTCTGGGAAGGATTAGGAGGTGTGGCCTTGCTGGAGGAGGTGTGTCACCGGGGTGGACTTGGAGGGTTCAAAAGCCCACAGCAGGCCCAGCCTCGCTCCTTCTCCCTCTGCCCATGGATCAGGATGTAGCTCTTGGTTACTGCTCCAGTGCCATGCCTGTCCTTTCCCCGCCATGATGATTGTGGACTGATTGTATGCAAGCCCCAGGTAACTGCTTCCTTTATAAGAGTTGCCTTGATCATGGTATTTCCAGGCAGTGAGTGATAGACCAGTGACTAAGACAGTATCGTTGCCCTCATTTTTCACAGGGGAAACTGAGGCATGGGGAGGCATTATGTTAAGAAATGAGTCCCAGATCAATCAACTTGAAATAGTAGAGTTGAGATTTGAATCCTGTATCCTGGTGCAGGGTCTTCCTCCTTCCCTCATGAGATGGCGCTCCATTAGCTTCTGCCCTGACCCCTGCCTGGGCCCTCATGCCAGGGAAGTGGCCATCTTACCTTGCAGGAGAATTCTGGTCTCAGAGTCCGTGTCCGGCACTTGGTCACTGAGGTCTGCAGCGGGCACATCCTCCCTCTGCACGCCCTCTGCAGGGTGAGAGTGAGAGAGGTGGATTGCACCAGCCCCCCCTGCCCTTTTCCTGGTGCCCCACACCACTCTGCCTGCTCTTCCTGCCTCCTCACCTTTGCCAAGCTTCTCTGGATTCAGTGTACGGGTGATCACAGTCTTGTTGACTCGTATGCCTTCTGGCTGTGAAGGAGGATGGATAAAATGACAAGAGACACATTGTAACGAATTAGGTCGGTATAAGTGACCAGGCTAGCTCAAGAGTAACAGGAATACTTTAATGGTTAAAGAGGGGGAAAAGCTTACACTACATGTATGTTTGTGCATGTGTGAGTGTTTATGTGTGTGTGAGTGTATGTGTGAGGGTATGCAAGTGTGCAGGTGAACTTGGGTGTGCATGTATTTGGGGTGTACATGTATGTATAAGTGTATATGCATGTATGCAAATGTGTTCGAGTGTGCATGCCTGTGTAAGTGCATGTGTGATATGAGGTGTGCATTTGTGTATGTGTAGTGTATACGCATGTGTGTACACATATGTATGTATTGTGTGCATGCATGTGTGAGCATGTGCAAATTGTGTGCATGCATGTGAGTGTGTGCATGTGAAAATGTCAAGGCTATATGTCTTCTTCTGACCGTGCCTTTTGAGGCAGTATCTCGGTAATCAGTGATTTTTTTTTCCTCTGTCTTCTCTTTTGGCTCTGGGGATCTGAACTCAGGTTCTTATGCTTGGATAGGAAGCACTTGGCCAGGGGAGCCATCTCCCTAAGACTTTTCCCTTTTTCAAAATTTGAGACAGTGTTTCATTGAGTTACCCCTGCTGTCCTCAAATCCATGATTCTCCTGCCCCACCTCCCCAGTGCTAGGATGACAGTCCATATCCCATTGAGCACAGAGCCCAGAGATTTGTATGAACTAGTTCAGGGCTCTACACACCGACACCCAGCCAGTTCTAAGTTCTGTATCACCTGGGCCTTGCTATGATCCTTGGTGTCTCAGAGCCAGGCCAACAGCAGGGAGATCTGAAGGCTAGGGGCAACAGATGCCTCCAAGGACTCACCACGACCTTCAGGGTCTTCTTGACACCATCACTGATGAACTGGCCAAAAACAGCAGCCTTGACCTCCACCTCCTGGAGGCCAATCTTCAAGGGGACAATGACGTAAGGCACTGCCACGGAGGACTTGGGAGGGATTTCAACCATCTGGTAGTAGCGTTTCTTGGCGGTGGCCAGGCTGCAGAAGGCTGGGTTGTACAACAGTTCTACCCTCACCTTCAGGGGAGAAAGGGGCCAGGGCAGGTGAGGGGGGACGAGGGCAGGTGAGGGCAGGTTCACAGGTCCTGTTCAACCTGACTGGCTCCCACCTTAAGCTTGTCCTTTTCACGGTAGTTGAAGAGCACAGCTCTGATCTCCACCTGCTCGTTGCGCACCACGGAGTAGGGCAGCCTCAGGTCGATGAAGAAATCCTGCATCACTGTGATCTCATAGGGGTCCGCCACACAGATCCCTGTGGACAGAGAGAGCAGTGTGAAAGGTCCAGGTGGGAGGGCTGTGCAGGGTGGGGCAGCCAGGACCTGCTTCAAGTTCCCTAGCCGGCCATGGCTGATCCCATTCGCAGACAGGTAGACTAAAACATGCACATGGTCATCACGGCCAGCTGTGTCCAACCTGTGTGTTCACATGTGCACATGCATGTGGAGGCAGGAGATTGACACTGGGTGTCATCTTCAATTGCTCCTCCACCTTATTGAAGTTTATGTATCTACACATGTGTCTGTGTGCATATCAGTGCAGTACCCAAGGAGGCCAGAAGAGATTCCCCTGGAGCTGCAGTCAGTCATGAGCTGTCTAACTAAAATGGGGGCTGGGAACAAAAAACTCTGGCCCTCTGCAAGATTAGTAAATGCTTTTAGACGCTGAGCTCCTCAGGCCCTCTATCTCATTTTTTGACCCAGTTTTTCTACTGACCCTGGAGCTCACTGATTGGCTTGGCGGCCTGGCAAGGAAGAACCAGGGTTCCTCCTGTTCCTGGCTCCCCAGCATTGGGATTACAACTGGCAGCAGGAACCCTGCTTTCTCTGCAGGTTCTGCAGATGGAGCTTGGGAGATGTTTTCAGGGAGCAGTTCACCGCTGAGCCCCCTCCCTAGCCCCTCCCTTACCTTTCTTATCTGACAAGCTCACTGCCAGAATCTCCCAGGTGGTGATGGAGTCTTTGAGAAAGATGTTCATGACCTTCGTGGAGATTCTGAGAGGGCAGAAATTTAAAATCGAGTGGTGAGATCTAGCAGGATGGAGACGGGTGTGGAGGTGGGAGGCCCCTGGGGACAGCTTAGAGAGGAGCTCTGGGTTGCAGGCCATGGACCTCCATGGTGACTCCAGAGGAGACAGGAAGTTAGCAGGTGCAAGCAAGCAAATCCTATGCGAATTAGCTTGTCTGGGAAGATGCTTTCTGCCCTCTGGCAGAGATGTGGACTAGGGATGTCCTAGCCTCACTTCCATTTTAAAAAATATATCTACACTGTGTGTGAGAGAGAGAGAGTGTGGCATCCTTCTGCCCTGACCTTCAGGTGGAGGTCAAGGACAACCCATGGGAATTGGTTCTCCCCTTCCACAACATCAGTCTTGGGAGGCAGCACCTTTATCCTTGAACATCAAGCCATACCCATTCTTTTCTGGTTCCTTCAACTCCTCTATGGTCCACAACCAGCTCTCTGGAAACTGGCTTCGGGAGACGATATCTTCTTCAGGCATTATGTCTTCATCCATGTCACCTGAGGATGGGTAGATGTAGTTGTGGTCTGGGAAAAGATCCACTCTGGGGTGGCTCCCTAGCATGTATTTCTGAGCTGTGTAAATGCATTCGCCCTGGGGTGAGAGTTTTCTGCCAGTCCCAGACACATTGGGGGATTTGTGAGGATTCCTCTCTCCATCCAGGAAATAAAAACTAAACATCATGTTCTACAGATGTGTTGGAATCAAGACGAGCATGATCCAAGCTGGTTGGAACTCATTAGGTAGCCCAGGCTGGCCTGGGATCTGCAGCAATCCTCTTGATTCAGCCTCCTGAGTGCTGGAATGAGAGGCATGTTCCACCACATCTAGATTCAATGGGGAAGGGTTGTAGAACTTACCTTGGTTTGTGGGATGAGGGCATAGGCAGTGTGAGGAATGCCCTGAGCTCCCTCTCCCCCTTCCCCTTCCCTGAGCCAGCTCTCTCTCACTCCCTTAGCCTCTTCCTTGTTATGTAGCCCAGCTGGCCTCCATCCTCCTCCTTCTGTCTTCCCAGGGTTCAGGGCTGGGGTCACAGTCATTGGGCTACTCTCCCAGCAGAAAGGTGCAGCCATTGCATCACTGAGCAGCCCTGTCCTCTCCCTTCAGCCTCCATCCCCAATGTCACCCCGTGAGTGGCCACTCACTCCTGGCCAGGCCCAGCACTTGGTCTCGCTGGTGCTTCTGACGAAGCGCGGTGATGTAGTTGCAGCAGTCTATAAAAGCCTTCACACAGCTCTCCCCCTTGCTGATGAAGCGTGCCCGGCGCTGGCAGGAAAACCTCATCGGGATATCGCGCATGCCATCCTCACAACACTTCCGCAGACCCTTGTCCGTGTACTGACCCGCTGTGGGAGGCCCGGACCTGGTGTCAGCCTTAGTCATCAGGAGAGCATAGGACC
>NW_004949196.1:1065020-1077583 GCF_000317375.1 Microtus ochrogaster
ACAGGAATCCTTTACATCCACCCACACAGAGTCTGCCACCACCTCCCTCTGGCCATTGGCTCCAATCAGGGTGTAGTAAGCCACCAGGCGGAAGGAAGGAATGAAATCTGGGGTGATAGGCAGGGCCAAGACCACCAGGTCCTGGCCAGGCTCCCGAACCTGGCGGCCTGCCTTCAGTAGCTTCCCTTTGTTCATAATCTGAAGGGATGATGGGCTGGCATGAGAACCAGGAAGGGGCTATGTGGAATGGGTAGGGAACCCCGGAGCTGTGCAGGGATCCCCAGGATGGGCAGGGGAGACCCCGGGGCTTGGCAGGGATTCCTAAAATGGGCAGTGGAGATCCCGGGGCTGAGCAGGTATCCCTAGAATGGGCAGAGGAGATCCTAGGGGTGAGCATGGATCCCTAGATGGGCAGGGGAGACCCCGGGGTTGGGTAGGAATCCCTAGGATTGTTAGGGGAGAGCCTATGGTGGGACAGTAATCCCTAGGATTGTTAGGGGGACCCCGAAGTTGGAAAGGGATCCCTAGGATGGGAAGGGGAAACCCCAAGACTGGTAGGGGATCTCTAGGATGGGCAGGGGAGACCATGGGGCTGGGCGGGGATCCCTAGGATTGTTTGAGGAGACCCAAGGGCTGGACCAGGATCCCTAAGATAGGCAGGGGAGACCCTGGGGCCAGACAGGGATCTTTAGGATACTGGAGAGTCGTGTAGGGGAGCTGAGGCTTCTGGTGACCACGGACCAGGTAGGTGTAGTAGCGGATCTTGGCTTCTTGGCCGGGGTCTGTGCGAAGGTGGAAGCTGACTTTGAGGTTGTCCCCTGGTTTGAGCTCTTCACGAGACACTGCCAGATGCAGGTAGTTGTTGGAGTTGTGCATAGTGCCATAGGGCTGTGCCGTCATGGTGTTGGTTGCTTGTCGTGTATCCAGGATACCATTGTCCTTAGTGCGCACCTAGGTAGGGGAAGAGGGAGGCACGCTGGTTCCCAGTGCTGCCCAGGGTGGAATCCCTGAAGCTCACACAGGCCCTGGGATGCTCCATACTGACTGCCAGCTTGACAGCATGCAGAATCCACCAGGAGGCGAACTCTGATCATGCCAGTGAGGGTTTCTAGGTTGGGAAGACCCACCCTGTGGGTGGCACCGTCCTCCCCTGAGCTAGAGCACTGGACTGAAGAGAAAGGAACAGCCTAGCCGAATGCTAGTGCTCATCTCTGCGGATGGCATGTGAACAGCTGCTTTGGGTAGTCTCCTGCCTCTGTGCCCACCCAGTCACTGGACTCTCTGGACACCTTCTTTCCTGAAGTGAGTTTTGTCAGTTTTTTTGTTACAGCGACGTGGGATCCTCTGGGTAACCCATGGAACCCATCACGAAGCCAGCAGAGCCCGAGTAGTTCTCTGGCTGTGGAGACTAGGGGCTGAGCTCTGGACACTCACTGTGATGGTCAGTCTATTGCGGTTATTGGGCGTGTTGACATTCAGCCTGGCCACACCATCATCTTGGGTGACAGCCTGTGAGTCAGATCCTTCAATGACGACGGGCACTCGGGGGGCTGGAGAGCCATCAGGGTTGGTCACAAACACCTGTGGAGAGACGCGGGCGGGAAAGCGTCAGGTGGTGTGGTCGGAGGGAAGCAGCTGGAAGCGGGGACTGGCCCCTCATCTTACCTTGATGTCGAAGGGCATGGCTGGCTTGAAGAATTTGGGTGTCTTGGTGAAGTGGATCTGGTATGGGGAGGTGACAATCGCGATCCCACTGCGCTCTGCCTCCACCATGTCACTACCTGAGGGGAGGAGTGGTAAAGGTCCGGGCAGGCTCCCCAGCTGCCCCTCAGGCCAGGCCTCCTCCCTCAGGCTAGCCTTGCTGTCTGACTTCCCTCACCTAAACAGGACTTACCTGAGTTCAGGATGACAGTGACTGAGACATACAGGGACTTCCCCACCAGGGCATCAGCGTTGGAGGGCCGTACCCCATCCAGCAGTGTCTGTCGTTGGAGCACTGCCTCCCCCCAACCGTTATCGATCTGTGGAGGATAGGGGAGCCTGAGGGAGAGGAGAAGGTCCCCAAGAGAGGAGCTGGGAAGGGGAGGAGCTCAGGACTGGTGGCTGGGTTCAGCAGGAGGAGGGGCTGGGAGGGGCTAAGAGGTGGGAGGGGCTCTGGGGCGGGGCCGTGGTCTCAGGGGAGATGGCAAGGTTCCAGGCTGTCAGGGGCTGGGGCAGTACCACCACGCGCTGGAGGGATTGGGACAGAGAAAACTTCTTGTCGCCATCCTGGACCCCAAAGATCACGAAGGCCATCCCGTCCACGTTCTTCCCATACAGGAACCTGCGAGGGAAGAAGACTTCGGGTACTGAAGACCTCTCTGGCTGTGCCTGGAGACCCGTCCCCCATGCACCTCCCTGACCCTCACCTGGCCGAGATGGAAACTTCCAGGCCCTTTGGGTCGTCGATGTAATAAAATGGCTTTTCAAGGTTCACCAGGACCTCGAAACTGGGCAGCACTGTGGTGTGGTGTGGAGATGGCAAAGATGGCATTGTCAGAACTGCCAGGTTAGCACAGGCACAGCGGCCTTGTCCTTATCCCAAGCCTGTCCGGTCAGCCAGGACTTACCATACTCCTTCACCTCAAACTGTGCGGTGAAGGTCTGCTGTGGTGCATGCTCGTAGAAGGCTCGGATCTTCCACTGTCCCATGCTGCAAGAAATGAGGAGTGTGACCCACCGGGCCTCCCAGTGCCTCCCCATCCCTCTCTGGGACAGGGGAGTCCCATTCCTGGAGACCCAGACATACTTGACCAGTTCTGGAATGTTCCAAGAGAAGGGTAAGATGCCATACTGGTTTTGGGAAGACAGAGTGTCTCTCTTGATGGGCACACCATCAGGGGTCTGTAAGGAGTCAGGAAAGGCATATGGGATGAAGCATCTCTGTGAGGCCCAACCACACCATTCCTACGTCTGCTGAGGTGGCAGTTAGAAGCATAGACCTTGGTCACTCTGCTTAGGTTCAAATCCCTACTGTGCCACTTACAAGCTGGCTGATCTCAGACAGGTGGCTCAGCCTCTCCGTGATGTGCATTTTATGTTTGTTTAGATAAAAGGTCCTGATCTCACTGGCTTAGGACACAGTTCATCCAGCAAATGCCTGGGTATTTACAAGATCAGGGGTGGTGTGTGTGTGTGTGTGTGTGTGTGTGTAGCAGAGGGAATGAGAGACAGAGGGAGGAAGAAAGCAAGGAGAGAACACGGCAGGATGAGCAGCAGGATGAGCAGGGGCTCGTGCCCAGCAAGGAAGACTTGGGCTTTGATTCTAAAGAAGTGGGAGCCACTTGAGTGTCATGGTGGAGAAGGAGGGGAAATCCTCACTCAGGCTTTCCCAGGTGCCCTCTACTGGGCAGACTATACTACAGGGAGTTACAATTAAGGGTCATCCCAAACTTCAGATTGGGAAACAGGCTCAGGGAGCTTCTCTGGGTTCAGATCCTGCATCTATGACCCTCCTATTGGTATCCCTCCTATGGGGATCCCTAGGTCTCTGGCTCCTCTGCACTGGCCATGCTGTGTAGCCATTTGCCCCTTTCTGAGGCTCTCTGGGAAACTCAGTAGCTGGTACCTCAATGGTGATGACAACCGTCCTGGCCACGGGCAGTAGCTCGTCGTCTACGGTGAAGATCCGATAGAGGACTGGATGGTGTGGGGGAGACAAGCGAGTCCCATTAGACCTTAAGTTCTGGGAGGGTCCTCCAGCCCTGGTGTGTGCAGCCACCCGCAGCACTTACCCGTGGAGCCTGGGGTGTAGATGGTCTTGTCTGTCTGGATGAAGAGGTACCCACTCTGGACGCTCACCAGCACTACTTTCTCCACCACCGTTTGCCCGAAGCTTGCCACCACTGTCACATACTTTTGCCCTTTATTTGTCTGGAACTCCTTACTGGCGGGAATCTGCACATGGGTCGGGGGCAGTCAGGAGTCAAAGGCCCTGGACCTCCTGTGTCTCCCCTCAGAGGGGCAGGAGTCAGAGAGTAGGTGCTCAGGGAGTGGAGTTTTGCAGTGGCTCAGAGGGGAGGGGCTTGGAAGGTAGATTCTGAGGGGAGGGGCTCAGAGGGGTGGGTCTCAGAGTGGCAGAGCACAGAGTGGTGGAAATTAGAATGCACATTCTGAGGGGAGTGGCTCAGAGGTGTGGGGACTCTGATGGGAGGAGCTAAGAGGGTAGAGGCTAAAAGAGGCGGAGTTCAGAGTTGCGGAGGGCAGGCTCAGAGGGGCGGAGCTCAGAGGGGTGGTTCTGAGAGGGGAGGGACTTAGATTGTAGATTCTGAGGAGAGGGGCTCGGAGGGGAGGGGCTAAGTAGACGCCGCTTAGAGGGGAGGGGCTCAGTGGGCGGGGCTCATGGGGGACCGGCTCAGATAGCAGAATTCAGAGGTGCGCGGGAGCGTGGTAGGTGGGCTCATGGCGGGGGGTTTAGAGTGTCGGGCTCATAGGGTAAGAATTTAAAAGGTAGATTCTGAGGCGAGTGGCTCAGAGGAGTGGAGACACAGAGGGGAGGGGCCCAGGGGCGTGGCTTAGAGGGGCAGGGCACAGACGGGAGGGACTTAGAAGGTAGAGTCTGAGGGGTGGGGTTCAGAGGAGTGGGACTCAGATGGGAGGGGCTCAGGGGGCGGAGCTCAGACGAGAGAGACTCAAGAGAGGGGACTCAGGCTGGACCTAAGGAGCTGTAGTTGTCTGTAGCTCCACATTCCTTTGCACACCTTGATTGTGACGGTGCCCAGGTGTCTAGTGGCGCCTGTTAGCACTGTCTTCTCGCTGGTCAGCACCTGCTTCTTTGGGAAATCGTGCACAGAAACTGAGACTGGAACGTCCTTCTGTGCCTCATGGGCCTCCAGCACGATGGTCTCTTCGCTCTCCAGCCTCAGGACATTGGGGGTGATGATGGAATACCTGCGTGAGGAGTACCGGAGAGGATGTCACCTCAAGACTTCAGACTCCAGCCCTCACCCGTCAGTGCCTGGCTGCCCCTGTCACTGCTTCTAGAGGGCTCTCAATGCTGGGTGCCACAGCAGACACCTGGGTCCATGTTCCTCCCCAAGGACCATCACCTCCCTCCCTCTCCCTTCCCCTCAGTCACTGGAAGCTGGCTCTCCCTGGTTTTAGCACTTGGGTCGCAAAAGCAAGTGCTCTATCACCGAGCTACCCTCACCCCTTCTGACTCTTCTATTTGGAGACAGCGTCTTGCTAAGTTGCCCTTTGCTAAGTTGCCCAAGCTAGCCCTGAATTCACTATGTAGTCCAGGCTTGCCTAGAATGTGCGCACCTCCTGCCTCTGTCTCCAGAGTAGCTGGGATAACAGGCCAGAGTCATCAGGCAATATCTGAGCTTGGCTTTTGACAGTCCACACAGTCAACGGTTGCAGACCCCAACAGTGCCCCAGTTCACAAATCTCAACCTCACCAATGCCTAAACAATGAGGCATCACAGACACCCTAAGTCGACAGATCTTCTGTTCTATAAGTAGGCACCCCAATGCTACAGTAGGGGATTTGATGATCATGAGCCTGTAAATACCCTGACACTCAAGCAGACCAGATTCTATGTGTTCATATGTTCACGTGCATGCTCCTGACATGCGTGCCTGTGGAGGCCCGAGGGAGATGTCACATGTCCTGTGTTCCCACTCACACACCTTACTCCCTAGAGCCAAGGTCTTCTCTCTCTGAACCTGATGATGGGCTGTCTCTAGCCCCCTACAGTGTGAGGTTATGGGCACTGAGGTCACTCCTGGATTTTTCATGGGTGCTGGGAGTTTGACCAAGGGTCATGTTCATGCAGCAAGAGTTCTTCCCCACCGAGCCATCTCCCAGTCCCCACCACAAACTCCTAACACCCATATCTTGTACCCTTCCCCCACAGAGAGCACTCTCACCCAGGTAACTTAGGAAGTCTACCCAGAACTGCACCCCAGAAGCTAACTACTTACATGAGACTCCCCAGAGCCAGGGGGGAGCTGGCCAGCAGCAGCAGCAGCAGCCGCTGGGGCCCTGAAGCAGGTCCCATAGTGGAGGACTAAGGTGGAGGGAGTGAGGGAGGTGAGGGGCAGGGGCAGGGGCAGCAGGAGTGAGCCAGGCTGCAGAGGGCTGCCTCTTATGTGGACCTCTTCCTCTGCACCCTCCTCAATCCTGTATCCAGGGACTGCCCCAGATTTTGCAACACTGTTTCCTAAGCTTTTCACAAGCCTGGGGCCAACATGCCTTGGGGGAGTAACCCAAGGCCCATTTCCCTGGCATTCCCCTGCCTCAGGTTCCTCTTGGGTCAAGGCCAAATGCTGAACCTTGGCTGATCCCTATTGTACTTGGTTACAAAAAAAAAACAAAAAAACCCCAAAACAAAAAAACAAACAGACAAACAAACAACAATTGAAGTCTAAAGAGACTCCTTCCACACTGAGCTGGGTTCCAGCACCAGAGCTTGTCTGTCTGTCTGGTTCTCCCCGCCCCCCACCCCCACCCACAGGTCTTGCTAAACCAGCTGTTCTCAACCTGTGGGTCATGAACCCTCTGTGGGCTGTATATCAGGTGTTTACATTACGATTCATAACAGAAGCAAAATTACAGCCATGAAGTAGTAATGAAAATAATTCTGTGGTTGGCGGGAGTCACCATGACATGAGGAGCTGTATTAAAAGATTGCAGCATCAGGAAGCTTAAGAACCATTGTGCTAAATAATCCTAAACTCCTGCATCCAAGCAATCCTCCTGCCTCCACCTTCCCGGTTGCAGGGCATCACCAAGGCCAGCTTACAAAGGCATTTATAAACCAAGCCTCTCCCATGAGGACAGTTGGTGTTGGGTACCCATGAACACACAGCCCCAGCTCTGTGGGATGTTTTCTGCAGCAAGAAAGAATTCAGCTGCTGAAACAACCCAGGAGGGCTTCTTGGAGGTGAGGACAGTTCAGCTTGGCTGTTCACTCACCAAGAAGTGTGCTAGGAACAAGAGTTTGCCCAGCACACATGAAGGACTGGGTATTGGTCTCAGTGGCACGGAACTCAATTCTGTGCTGCAGGCCTATCAACCCAGTACTAGGACGAAGAAGCAGGACAATCAAGAGTTCAAAGTCAGCCTCACCTCCAAGTTAGAGGCCTGTCTGGGCTACACGACACCTTTCATACCCTCCCCACTTCTCCCATCCCTACCCCTCCCCTCTCCTTTCCTTTTTTTTTTTTTTTCCTTTTTGCTTATAAGACAGGGTTTCTCTGTGTTTTCCTGGCTCTCCTAGAGCTAGCTCTGTAGCCCAGGCTGGCCTCAAACTCACAGAGGTCTGCCTGCCTCTACCTCCCGAGGGCTAGGATTAAAGGCATGCACCATCACCTCCATGCTTTTTTTTTTTTATTTTGGTTTTTTGAGACGGGCTTTCTCAATGTAACAGTTCTGGCTGTCCTGAAGCACGCTCTGTAGACCAGGCTGGCCTCAAACTCACTGAAAATCACCTGCCTCTGCCTCTGCTGGGATTAAAGGCATGTACCACCACCACCACCCAACTTAAATGTTTATTTTATAGGTATGTGTCTGTGTGTTTTGCCTGCATGTATGGCTGTGCACCACGTGCATGTCTGATGCTTATAGAGGGCACAAGAAGACGTTGGATCCCCTAGAACTGGAATTTCAGATGTTTGGGTGAGCTGAATAGGGTGCTGGAAATCGAACACGAATTCTTTAACCCGTGCTAGATGACAACCAATAAGCCATCTCTCTGGCCCCACAGACTCTGTTCCAAGAGAAAGGTCAATGTCCAACCATAGCTTCAACAGTAACTCTTAGCCGCCTCTCTGTGCTCTTCCGGCTTCCCTGAATAGTCTGTGTTTTCTGTGTGTGAAAGATTTTCCTCAAAGACTGTTCCAAATCAATGCTCACAGAACCCTTACCACTCCTGCCAACTGCCCTGGTGTGAAAACAGCCGGTCCATCACTGGGGTCATTCACTGGCAGACACTTCCTGTCTAAGCTGCCACTCTCTGGAGGCATGGGAGAGCCCTGGGCCTCAGTTTCTTCCTGCCAAGCAGAGTGTCAGCACAGCTGATGTCTCCCTGGGCTTACTAGATCTTGCCAGCTCGCTCTCTGAGGGTTCAACAGATTTAGACACCTGCTGGCTGGGTTGTAAATTCCAGGAAATGAATTCCCAGTTTTCTTCAGTCCTGGCTGCTAGGTCTTGCTTGATGAATTTCAGATCTGTTGAGAAAGGGTTCTATGTAGCATTGGCTGGCTGAGAACTCAGAGGTCCTCCTGCCTCTGCCTCCAAAGTGCTAAATGGGATTCAAGGGGCAGCTATGAAATCTAGCTGTTTTTTCTTTGTTTTTCTGGTGTATGATAGTGTCTTCTGTAGCCTGGGTTGACTTCAGAGTCCCCATGTAAAGAAAGGTGACCTTCAACCCCTGCTTCTACTGTGTCACCTCCTGTGTGCTAGGGTGCCAGGTTCTCACCATGCCTGGTTTATTTTGTTTTGCGGATGGAACTCAGGACTTCTTGTTTGCTAGGCAAGCACTGTCCCCAGCATGCCTTCAGCTCTGGAGTGCGCAGAGCTGGTGTGTGGTCACACCCACCTTCCCAGGATCTTTCTGAGAGTCGTGTGTAGTGACTGAACCCTAGTGGAGCTTTCTGTCTGCCTTTTCTGTCGCCAACGCCACAACCATGACCACCACCACCACCACGACCTCCACCACCACCAACACCACGACCACCACCACGCCCACCATGACCTCCACCACCATCACCACCACGACCACCATGACCTCCACCACCATCACCACCACCACTACCACCATCACCACCACGACCACCATGACCTTCACCACCACCACCACGAAATCCACCACCACCACCACGACCTCCACCACCACCAACACCATGACCTCCACCACCACCACGACCTCCACCACCACCACCACCACCACGAACTCCACCACCACCACGAACTCCACCACCACCACGACCACCACGCTGTCCTATGCGACTGAGCCGTGAATGGCTGTGTGTGAACATTGTAAACCAAGGTGGTGATGCCCAATCCAAGAACAGGTATTCGGAGACACTCCTGAAGGGGTTAAGGGGAAAGTTTCATGATTTCCTGTAAACCACTCAGTTTTCCTGGCCTCTTGGGGCACAGGGGTGGCTGGGAGTTAGAACAAACCTGGCTTGTCTTTTAGCTGGGATTGCAACATCCTTTCTGTGGAAGGCAGAAAGGGAGGAGGGAGGAAGGGAGGTACATTAGCTTGCCTCCAAAACTGGGGCCCAACTTTTGAAACTGGATCTCCAATTGTTCACCCTTACTTCTGCTTCTACCTCCTCTGCCCAGGCACTTGCTTTCTTGGTTTTGTTTCTATTTATCACATATTTTAAAAATTGCATCTTAAAATATTTATGATTGCATATACTCAGGCATGTGCGCAGAGGTCGGAGGACACTTGTAGGTGTCCCCTTCCTCCTTCCAGTGTTATGTGTCCCTTGGATAGAACTCAGGTGGCCAGGCTTGTGTCCACCCCACACCTCACCCCAGGCTTTTTCCTGGTTCCATTGTTTTACTCCAGCCTGAAATACAAGGGTTTTGTGATTTACTGCTGGTGGCTTCTTTCAGGCTACTAGATTTGGTTTGTCCTTTGTGGACCTGTTTACCCTGTCTGGTGGAGGTGAGTGATCTGCAGGCCTGAATACAATGGATTCACCCTGTGGCTGGGGGCGCTGTGTGTGTGCCAGATCAGTTCTAAACTTGAGGGTTCACAGTCATTCCTGCTTCTGGTCTGGGGGGGATGTGGGAAGGGTCCAGTCTCTGGGATGTAGCTGCACAACAGCATTTAGTGCTGGGAGGTAACCAGGAAGCCATGATTGGACCAGGGCCCGCTGGGAGGGAGGAGGTCTGGGAGGAGAGAGAAGGGGAATTCTTGATCCCCATGACTTTCCTCTGGGGAAATAAGAACTTGTGTCAGAACATCAGGAGGGGGAGAGTGGGCCTCCTGAGCAGTGTGGAGGGGAGCATGTGCAGGGATTCTCAGGGAGTGGGGGCCACAAACCCATTGTTCTGGCTTCAAGACTGCATAAGATCTGTGCAAAGTATTTGGCTAAAAAAATTGCACCTGCACACACACACACACACACACACACACACACACACACACACACACACACAAACATTGAACAGGTAGAGCCATGCCAGGTAAGGTAGCACATGCCTGCCACTCCAGTACTTAAACTAAGGAGGGAGCATTGCCATTTGAGACCAACCTGGGTGCATAGCAAGACCTGGAAAGGTGGCTCAGGGGGTACAAATCTAGTGACTTTGCCATTTTGGCATCCTCTGATAACTCCAGCAGAGAGACAGGGATTCCCTGGGTGTTGGGCTAGCTGGCTTGCTAGACCAGAGGGAGCCAGTGAGTTCTGGGTTCTGTGAGAGACCTTTGTAAGTAAACAGAAGTACAGAGTGACAAGTGGAGACACTGGACATCAACTTAGGGCCTACACACGCACACACATGTGCACACACACACTCTCTGGAGAGAAGGATCAGGCATGGTGGTATGTGCCTGCCATTCTTCCTGAGAAGCTGAGGCAGGATGAGTGCCAGAAGTTCTGAGTCATCCTGGGCTACATAGTGAATCAGATGTGGTAGAGCAGGCCTGACTTCTCAGTACCTGGGAGATCAGGAATTCAAGGTTATCCTTGGCTACAGAGAGAGTATATGCCCAGCCTGGGCTACATGAGACGCTGCCTAAAAGATAAAATAATTCAAATAAAATGTTTTTGAGCAAACATAGCTAAAAAGCTGAGAGAAATGCCTGGCGCGGTAGCCCACACATTCAGGGAGGCAGAAGAAGGCAGATCTCTGTGAGCCAGCCTGGGCTACAGAGAGAGCCCCTGTCCCAAACTACAGAATGAGGGAGCTGCAGACTCTCCTGTCAGTGCTGAGCTTTGGTGTCAGGAGAGAATGAAAGAAAGGGGTGCATTTGATTGCTGGGTGGCAGACCCCTAACTCTGACTGATGGGTGTGATTACCCCTGTGCTCCCCTCCCCCCTTCCTGCACAGGATTCTCTCCATGCTTGGAAGCCCAGGTTCCTGGAATTCCTGTCCAGCTAGCACCCAGGCTGGGTGACCTCTCTCCCTACCCTGTAACTCATTAACTCTTGGGGACCTTGACCCCTGCACTATCTATAAGGCTGTGACAACAGCTTCCTCCCTGAGCTCCGTGTGGGGCTTGGGGTACCCCAGATGGCACAAAAAGATGGGGGCGTTGTCAGAGTCCAGCCTTGGGCACCCCCACATCTCTCCCTTGCAGGTCTGAGCCTGGTCTCCAGAGACAGTGAACCACACCTTGCAGACAGAACCCTCAGGTAGGTATCTTATACCCCCTCCCTCCTCTTTCTACCTCCCCTCCCTCCTCTCTCTCTCTCCCCTCCCTCCTCTCTCTCCCCTGGCCTCCCTCCTCTTTCTTCCCCTTTGGATTTGTTCCATTTTGTTTGCATATTCTCACTGCACAACCGGTTTTCTGAAGCTCACATCCTGCTGGCACCCGAGGTACTGTGTGAACAGGTGTGAACAGGTGTGAATGCTATGTATAGCACTTCACCTGCCTGCCCTCCGCTCCAGCTTACCTTGTCCCGTTTATTATTTTCATTTTGTGTGCTTTGGTGTTTTGTCTGTGTATGTATCTGTGAGGGTGTTAGAACCCCTGGAACTGGAGTTAGTCTTGAGCTACCATGTGGGTACTGGGAATAAACCCGGGCCCTCTAGAAGAGCAGCCAGTGCTCTTAACTACTGAGCCATGTCTCCTGCCCAGGATTTTTTTGTTTGTTCTGTTTTGTGCTTTGAGACAAGGTTTCTCTGTGTAGTCCTGGCTGTCCCAGAACTCACTCTGTTGACCAGGCCTCTGCCTCCCCAGTGCTGAGTGCTGGGTTTAAAGGCATGTGCCACCACGGTTGACCCAGTTCCCTGTGAGGATGCTGGAACCCACTAGGGCACCCTCATGGCTTCCCTTCAGATCTTCCTTTCCACTGTCAGGACACATGCACAAGTGGTGAGCACTAGGGTCTGCCCATCTTTGGAGTGTGATCACCGTGTCTCCTTCCACATGTCCAGCTGCACAGTGCCCCGACCCTCCTCTGATTCTTTCATGGCTCCCGTGGGCCTGGCACAAAGCCCCACAGTCTGTTCTTAGGACTCTGCCTTAGTACTTAGTTCTGCTTCCCTGTCAGGCTTGGCTCTGCCTCCCACCAGCCCCTTCCACATCCTCCCACAGCCTGTAGTGCTTCAGGCTGGCTGGGCTATTTGTTCATCTGGTCTGCAGCTGGCCTCACTTCCCTTATTGTGGAAGCTTCAACCAGGCCCCTGGCCCCTCCTTATCCCCCCACCCCCACCATGGTGTCTCTGCACTCTGAAAGACATTCCTGACATCCCCACGGGTGGGCAGAGACAGCCATCTTGAAGAACTAACCATAAGGGGGTCTCCAAGAGGCTAGGACAAGGTTGGTGCTGGACCCTTAGGGCCATGACTATCCATTTCTACATGAACAGATCTCTTTAGCCCAGGCTAGCC
>NW_004949196.1:1078368-1128759 GCF_000317375.1 Microtus ochrogaster
TCATTTTTTGGAAGGCTCCTTGGGGACCCGCGTCTTGTGTACTTTGTTGGCACGAACCCCTAGGGCTCCCTGCACACCAGGGGCCAAGAGCAGGTGAGCAGGGTGCAGAAGGACTGAGGGTGGCAGCTGGATGAAAGGAAGTCACAACAGCTCCCGGGCACTGGCTGTCTTGTTGACTTTGGACAGGCCTTCCCGAAATCCAGAGTCAGTCATCCTGGGTGAGGAACACAGCAGAAGCAGGGTCCAGCAGCTGAAGGGACCATCCCAGTCCTCCATCCCCAACCAGACCTAGCCCCGTAGTCAGTATGTTAGTCTTAGCCCGCTGTCAAATCAGCCTGGCTCCAACCACTGCAGAGTGACCCTGTCCAGCTGAGGTCTCCCGGGCCTAGGTGACAGAGCCCATCACTCTAGAGTGACCCGGTCTGACCCAGCTGGCCTCTAATGTCTCCTGGGCCTAGGTGACACTCCTACCACTCCAGAGTGACCCTGTCCAGCCCAGCTGGCCTCTGAGTGACCCGGTCCAGCTCAGCTGGCCTCTGAGGTCTCCCGGGCCTAGGTGACAGAGCCCATCACTTCCTACCAGAGCTCCAGTCCGCCCAGAGTGACTCCAGACCTGCCAGCCCTCTAGGTTACGCACCTGTGGACCACCTGTCCTTCAGCTCCTCTGCACACCCCAGAGGCCGTCTCCAAGTGCCACTCAGACCAGTTTGAAGGCTACCCACACCCCACCTTTAGTCCTTTTTGGCCCCCCACACCCATGATCCTGTCTAGCTGCAGCCCCAGAAGCAGCCTAGGTCTAACCCCAGCCACCCCCCCACCCCATAGCTTGCTCACACTTGCTCCATCTGTACATCTTCCTCATCCTCCTGGGGCAGCTGCAGGTAAGGGTTGTCCCCAGCCGGCTGGAACTTGTAGCCGGTGAGCACGAAGAAGGCCAGCGTGGAACTCTCCACCAAGAGCTAGGAGCCAGGGCATAGGATCAGGGGGGGACTCCCTGGCCACCCACCCTACTGGGGACCCTGCTCTGCTCCGCTCACCTGGTACAGCCACTGCCACTGGAAGGGCACAGCCACACGCAGCAGGATGGCGATGATGCGGGTGAAGTAGATATAGCAGATGACCTGGGGACACGTGGGACATGGGGGTCAGGGGCAGAGAGTTGTGGGGAGAGTCAGGCCTGGGGAAGGGCGGGGATCCTACCATGATGTAGTAATGTCGGAACAGCTTCAGCTTGGCCAGGTTCACTGCCACTGTGGGAGGGCACAGAATGGGGGTGGGGGGGTCACTCAAAGTGGCAGGAGGGGAGGGCAACAGAGGAGGGGACAGGGCTGGGGGGCAGTTCCAAGGCTACGGGATGAGATGTAGAAAGAACAACTGGCAAGGGGGAGAGAGGGGACAGAGGAGTGAGACGCAAACACAGTCATGAAGACACGGGCCCTGGCCCTTGGTGTCAGAGAGAACACAGGGCTGGAAAACCGAGGAGGGGCCTCACCCTTCCCATCAGTGCCGGATGCGTCCTGCAGATGCCGGATGGACCTGGAGCAGGAGGAAGAATGTGGGAAGCGAACATGACCCCAACCCCGTAAACAAGAGTCTTCTGTGGGGTAGTGGGGGGGCCTCGGCGGGGCTGAGGGGCAGGGCCGGCTCCTCACCACACGACTGGGAAGAGGATGGCACCGCAGCAGATGAGGTCCACCAAGAACAAGATCTCCTTCCAGAGTCCATAGTCACTGGCACCCTCCTCACTGGACTCGATGACAATGTATGCAACATTAGCCAGGACCTGTGGGGTTAGCAGGACACCGCCTGATTTGATTATCATCCTTTTGCTCCTGTACACAAAAAATGAACCGCCAAATCCTCTACCACCATGGGCTTCCCTCCCCGTACCCCACCCCAGCATCCCTCCCTGTATCAATCCTTAGCATTCCTCTCTGAATCTCTCCCTATGTCTCCCACTCTCTCTTGAGGAGCCCACACACATACCTGCAGGGGGATCACAATTCCAAAAATCTTCTTCTCCTTGTCCGACAGCATATACTTCACAAAGGCCCAGCCTGAGCCGATCAAGGCAATAGTGATGAAAAGCAGGGCACCTTTCAACCTGGGGAGCCAGGGTGGGGGAGGTGTGGTGATGAGGTGGGGGCCCAGCGCCCTCTGCCTGCCTCCCCCACCTGTGGACAGAGCCGGGTGACTCACAGGTGTGTGATGTAGTGCATGACAGCGAGGCCTTCGATGGGGTGGCCTTGGCTGTTGATGAAATAGTAGTTGATCTAGAGGCAGGCAGAGGGACAGGCAGTCAGAGAGGAGGACCGGGTGAGGCAGCTCAGGGGCAGAGGTGTGGGATGGACGGGTGATTGGAGAGGGAAATGCAAACAGCCAGTCGCCATGGACCCCCTCCACCACGGGGGGGGGGGATTCACTGCTGGTGGGGGACGGTTACGATATGGTGGACACTCAGCACGGGACCAGCGGATGGTCCTGGAGGGTAGGCCGTGAGAGCTGAGCTGAGCTGGACAGGGTGCGCAGGCAGACAGATGTCCCATCTCACCATCCCACCCTTGTGCCGCCAAGCCCCGGTTGCTCACGCTGTGGAAAAGCAGGGAGACACTCTTGGTGAACGCCAGGGCTGCCATGAGCCAGTGGATCTTAAAGACACTGTATCTGCCGGAGGGGGAATGGGGAGGGAGAGCACCATTGAGATCAGGAGGTGAGGCCCTCAGAGAGGCAGCAGGCAGGGTGGGGAGGGCGGGAAGGCGCTTTACGTATTCTTGCAGAGCACGGACACCCAGAAGATGCCAGCAGCCAGGAAGCAGGCAGACATCGTCAGGTAGAGCTTGAAGAGGGGCATTTCTGCCGCTGACAGGAAGCCTTCCGGATTCTTCTCTCGGATCATCACCTGGAAGTGGGGAGGCAGGTGGCCTTGTCCCTGTGGCTCTAGCTCTGGGTTTCTGGAGAGTTCCAGTCTCCGGCTCATCCACTTGCCAGCTAGAGCCTCAGTTGGTCCCATCTCTCAAATGGGTACATAGCCATACTCCAGAAGCAATAGAGGACCAACACCCAGGGAGGACCCAGTCTTTGTACAAAGTGACAAGCATTTGCACAGGGCCTGCCACATTTCCAGAAGATTGGGGAAGGCTGGAGATGTAAACCGGGGACACAGAGGTGTTACATGGTGTCAGTGAGGGGCCACCCAAGAGAAAAACGACTCATAGTATCCAATACAACTACCCATGTTGTGACTGGATTACTTCGGCCAGTGGTTCTCAGCCTTCTTGATGCTGCGACCCTTTTAATATAGCTCCTCATGTTGTGGTGAGCCCCAACCAAAGAACTGTCTTGTTGCTACTTCATAACAGTAACTCTGTAATTTTGTTACTGTTCTGAACTGTACTATAAATATCTGATACGCAGGATATTTGATATGCGGCCCCCAAAGGGTCGAAACTCAGAAGCTGAGCACCACTGATCTAGGGCATACTGTGTGATTCTGTGTGTGTGTGTGTGTGTGTGTGTGTGTGTGTGTGTGCGCGCGCGCGCGCATATCAAGGACAACTTCAGGCAGCCATCCTTGGAACACACGTGAAGGCAGGAAGGAACAAACTCCTGCAATCTGCCCTCCAACTTCCACACGCACTGCACACACACTCACATCCAAAATACACGTAAACCGGGTCTATAGGTTGTTCGTGACACAGCTAGGGAAGGTGCTTGCCTTGCAATCGTGAGGAGCTGAGTTCAGATCCCCAGAACCCACATAAAAAATCCTAGCATGGCAGTGCAGACAGGAGGATCCCTGAGGTCGGTCAGAGACCCCGTCTCCAAAAACTAGGTGAGCTGGAAGTGGTGCCACACACCTTCACTTGCAGCACTGGGCGGAGACAGGCGGACCCCTGTGAGTTCGAGGCCAGCCTGGTCTACAGAGTGAGTTCTAGGCCAGCATGCGAGGAACACCACTGGGGGCTGACTATGAGTTCCTGTGCACACCATACAAGTTCCCCTGCACAGATGAATGGACACACACATACACACACACACACACACACACACACACACAATGTTCTGTACACACCTGAAATAGACACACCTTTGTTTTCCCTTAAATACTTCTGATCAGGACAGTTGCATACCCTAGCTTGCATGTGTCACCAAAGCCCAACAGAGGACTTTAGGAAGTTCATCCAGGGGGTGGCAAGATGGCTCAGTGGGTGAAGAAGCTTGCGGCCAAAGCCGATGACCTGAGTTTGATCCCTGGAGCCCACAGGTGGGAGAACTGACTCCTCTGACCTCCACACATGTGCTGTGCTGCATGCCCCCCCTCCCTCCCGTAAGCACAGGATGGAGACAATGCCGGTCAGGAGGGCGGGGGCGCCCTGTCCCTGGACACTCACAGTGAGGTCGAACGGATGTTCCTTGCCAGAAACGGAGTTGTGACAGTTGTGGAAGTTGAGGCTGTACTGGCCTTCCTCATCCCTGGAGCCAATCACCACGTGGAACTGGTCGCAGGGAGGGGGGTCTCAGCAGTGTCCTCCAGCAGAGGCTCAGGGCAGGTGGGGACATGCGGGTGAGGCAGGTACTCACGCTGAAGTTGTAGGAGTCGTTCAGGTGGCCCAGCCCCAACACCAGCTCCGCCTCCTTCCCACCGGGGTCCTGTGTGGGCGGATGCCTCTGTGGCTGGCCCTCTGTTGAGTGCCCATGTACCCCCGGGGTAGTTTTCTCTCCTGAAACATGGGGTGCTCCAGGCTTTGCCTGACCTTCCTTGACTGCAGAGGTCTCTGTAGGGGATGGGTAAGCGACTGTCAAAAGACAGACAGGCAGAAAACTGGGGTGCATCCAGGGCAGCTAGCTCCACCCAGCCTCCCGGACTTACCACTGCTCCCCTTAGGGGTGTCTGCCGGCTCTGACTTCAGGAGGCTCGACTGGGCAGGGGCGTCCGAGAGGAGACCAGGGGAAATGAGCAACTTCCTCTGCTCTCCAAATTTTAGGACTTTGACCCTTAGGTGAGGGAGAAGGGAGAATAGGGAAAGGGGATGGTAAAGTCTGTGGCCAGGTACACCACATATGTGGATGCCCTCCTGAAGGGGTTGGAGAATCACCAAATCTTAGCATCTGGCCACCACCCATCAAGGTAGCAGGCACATTCTTGGTTGTCTGTAATAGCAACTATCGGTCTACTGGAAAGGGCAGACAACATGGCCTGGTCTGCGGGCAAAAGGCCTGTGATCCAAGGTACTTGGCAGGCAGAGGCAGTTCAATGTCAGCCTGGATTACAGAGTGAGTTCAAGGCCCAAACTGGTAAAACGTATTGAGCACCTGTCTTTTTTTTTTTTACTTTCCCAAATTAATATATTTTCTATAATAGGAATGTGAAAAGCTCATTTTATTTTCTTCTTTTTTTTAAGTACAAAGAGGGTTGGAGTCATGGCTCAGGGGTGAAGTCTCCCCACAAGAATCCCTCAGTGAGGGGCTGGGGGCATGGTCAGGGTGGAGCCCCGCCTAGAATCCCCAGTGAGGGGCTGGGGCATGGTCAGGGTGGAGCCCTGCCTAGAATCCCCAGTGAGGGGCTGGGGGCGTGGTCAGGGTGGAGCCCCGCCTAGAATCCCCCACTGAGGGGCTGGAGGCTTGGTGAGGTTACAGTACTAGCCTACAATCTGTAAGGCAGTAGGTTCAATATTCAGTAGCATGCGTGTGGGTGCACACATACACAAACACACGCTGCGCCATGTAGCAAAGAGACTAGCTTTCTCCCTAGGGCTGTGGATCTTTTGGGGGGGGGGGTCCTCTGTCGCCACTCACTGTAGGTCCTGGATATTAATGAGGAAAAGGACCAGGAAGTTGCTGCTGTTTCTCTCCAGAGGACATCCGTGCAAGTTCCGGCTCTGGGGAGTGGACAGAGAGGACCTGGGTTACCACTGCATAGTTCAGCGTGTTATCCATTCATTCACCCAGGGCTGTACTCTTTACAGGAAGAAGACAGGCCCTCCACACCACGTTAGTTCCCTCATCCCCTCTGATGCTCGCTACTCACCGAGTAGGAGTGAACGCTGCCAGATCGGACGCGACTCAGGCTGAACCCCACCTGATGGAAGGAGAAAACAGTGAGGGGCTTCCAAAACACCCTCTGCAGCAGAAGGCACGCAACCTCGTTCTGCTCTGCTTTGAGAGCGGTGCTCGCAGGCAGCCCTGGCTGGTCGGGCTGGTGCCCAGGTTGCTGTGAGACTTGCATCAATCCGACTGCCTCAGCGTGTACCGCCACCCCTGGCTCCTTTCGCAGGTACTCAACACCCACCATGTGCCAGACGCTCAATGACCTGCTCCACCAGACTCCCAGTGCTCATGCAGAGCACACTTCCTCTGCGAGAGTTTTCACAGCCTGATTGGTTTACCCACCTACAACGCCAATGGTGCTGGACAGGGTAGGGCATGCACTGTCATGTGCTATGGAGACTAAGGCAGGAGGGGCTTGATTTTTAGGTGAACCTGGACGACATGAGACCCTGTCTCAAAGCAAACTGCCAAAACAAGGGTGCCTGGGCATAGTGGTGCACGCCTTTAATCCCAGCACTTGGCGGATCTCTGTGAGTTCGAGGCCATCCTGGTCTACATAGTGAGTTCCAGGATGGCCAGAGCTACTGTCTCAACCACACCCCCCCACCGAAAACAAGAAAGGAAAAATAAGGCTACCATGAACCGGGCATCCATATTGCACCTCTTCTAACAAGGGGACACTGGCGAAGAGGGAGACGGGAGAGTGTAAGAGAGGTTGAGGAGGACCAGAGAGAAACAATGTCTCCTGGACACTGCTGCTGCTCAACTCCCAGCAGCTCTGGCTGTCTGCACTGGATCAAGCCAGTCAGCATTTCAGCATGTGGAGAAGAGGGGTGCTTGAACCCTGACACCTAGCTGATGAGCACTGGGGGAGGGACAGCCAGTTTTTTTTTTTAAGGTTATGGCCTTAGATAAAAATAAAAAAGGTCTGGGTGATCTCTGAGCCTGTGGCTAGCTTGGTCTACACAGTGAGACTACGTCTTTAAAAACCAAAAGACATGGAACTTGGAGGAGTCCTGGAGAGGAGTAGGGGGGTACGGTCAAAATACATTATGTATATATGTATAAAGTGTTATGTTACAAAGGGGCTGAGGTGGGGTGGGAGTGGCTCAGTAGGTAGAGCACCTGTGGGAATCTCCCATTGTGGGGCTGGGTAACTTGATCCTCCTGCCTCCGCCAGCAGGGACACCAAGGAGACACTGTATTCATACCCAAGTGACAGGTGGGGAAACTGAGGCTCAAGAAGGCTATGGGACTTGCCATAGATCCCATGGGTGAGGGACAGGGCGAGGGCAGGATTCCAGAACTTGTGCACTGAACCCTCCCGCAAGCCTTCTCACCTTTGACGGCTTCTCTTCCGTCTCCTGGAGGCCCAGGCGAAGCAGGCTCAGTTCCACTTCTAGAGACCCGTTGGCGTAGAATCCGAAGCTGTTCAGTTGGATGTTAGCTCTCTTCTCCCCCTGCAGGAAACCAGAGAGACCGTGGCGGCAAGGGCATTTTCTCCACCAGTTCCCAAGAGCCTCTGGACATCTTTTATTCAGGGCACAAGCACGTGAGAAAGGCTTTCCAGATGCAGGGTAGTGGCGGCAGTGGTGGTATTTCTTTGCTTCAGTCCCTCCCAGGCAGCTACAGGGTGTGTTTGAGTGTCCAGGTGAAACCCTGACACCCCCATGAAAGGCCCCATGTTGATGTGCACTACCCTGAGAGTGAGGTACACATGCTGGTATGATCAGTTTCGACTTCACAGAAAACGTTTCGATTCTATCTGGGCTAAATTTTCAAAGTGGTTTCCTCAACCGCCTATCGAAGTTAACTCCAGGAAGATGCTACCAGGTATCCCCTCTTCCCAGCAGGTCCTGTGGTTGTTACCTAGGGTCCCCCGGAATTTAAAGGGCCAGGAGTCAGGGGTCCCGGGAGATGGAGTCCCGCCCCCTAAACCAGGCTAATCTACTGCGAGCACCGGGTGGGGGTGCCCGGGACGAGACCACTCACGGCCTGCAGTGGGGGGTGCGAAAGTTCTATTTAGAGGAGGTAGTGGGGAGTAGGGCGAGGCCAAGCCTACGAGGCTCACTGTGAGCGCCAGCCGGTGGATGCGACCTGAGCAGCCGCTCAGCATCAGCACCAGCAACGACAAGCGTCCCCATCCGCACTGCGCGGGGCTCCCACCGTCGAGCCCCCTCCTCTCGCTCATTGCCATCTCCGGGGCTACGACTGCCCCACGACACCGCCTCTGACGCCTGATAAGGCCCGCCCACTTTTCAGCCAATCGTGGCACGATGTGGCCGAGTCACCCAATTACCAACTGAGACTTTTTTGATGAACAGAAGGCCTCCCAAATGGGCGTGCTTAGTCCTTTCAGCCCCTATTTCATGCTTTCCAATGCCTAGACAGATCGTTCCGGATGCAATTTGATGAACAGGACGACTCACCAATGATCTAGGAACTCATATCCGTTCCTTAAAGCGGAATTCCTTCTTCAACTCTTAACGGCCCAAGACTACATTACCCAGAACCCAGGGAAAGCTGATTCAGGCACGCAAAACTACATTTCCCAGTATGCCCAGGGACGCACTTTCGTCCTCCCCCTCCACCCCACCCCCACCCCTACCCCCAACCAAAACGTGGCACCCGGCCAGAAGTAGAGCTTTTGGTAAACATAAGCATCTGTTGAGGCTTGCCCTGTTCCAACTTTCCTGGGCCACTGAGAAGCCTAAAATTCTTGACCCTATACTGACCTCTGATCCCAGGCCGAGTGCCATTGTAGGTCCCACCTGCAAGACTCCGCCCTAGGCTTAACCCCCTTGCAGCAGCTGAGCTTCTTCAAACTGAAACCCTGACCGTTCTCCATTCCGATCCTAGGCACCTCATCCCATTTTACACACCGGGTCCTCATCTTCTACTGAGCCCCCAGATCTGGACCCCAGTTGTAAAGTCTTCAACTCTTAACTAAATTGCTGACTCTGGCGCTAAACTTCCCTTCCTAGTTTGATACCTTATTCCCGTCGGGCCTCTGACTCCTCTTCCTCCCTCCTCCCCCATGCCCCCACCTGGTTTTGCATCTGGGAATTTAGCCCTCAAGCAGCCAGCAGGTGGGGCTAAGGTTCACCAGAGCCTCATTTCCAGCCAGGCTCCAGGGCATTTTTTCTCAGAAGTCCGGACTGCCCTTCTCTTCCAGCTGAAGCACTAGGGGATGTTTTGAGATTTCTTCAGCAGCGGAGAAAGCACCTATGACCCGGGAGAGTGGGGGTGGGAGCCACCAGGGCCTCTTCCCTTTCATCTGGGAGCCTCAAGGGGATTTACAAGCTGTGAAAGGACTTTTATGGTTGGGAGGACCCAAACTTCTGAGCTTCAGGGCCCTAGAGCCTAAACTGGCGGGAGGGGGCACTCCATGGGAATCCCGTGCGCAATACTGATTGGGCCTCAGTGAATGAGGCTGGGAAATGGGCAGTCATGTGCAAAAGCAATGAGCTCGCGCGTGTGTAATCCAGAACAGGAGCTCCAAGGGCAACCTGTCCTCAGTTTCTCAGAGGAGGCTCTGGCGGGGAGGAAGGGAAGTCAGGTTGCGGTGGGAGTGTGCGCTAATGGACCTGGCCTTGGCTGGAGGTGCGTCCTGGGCTAGATCGAAATCATCTCATCTGCTCTGTGGCCGGAGAGAACCAGACCATTAGTGGGACGAAATGGAGATTTCTGGAGCCTAGTTGGTCCCGCAAAAGCCTAGTGACTGACCGCAGGTTTTCCCTGCCATGGAGTCGGGGAGAAGTGGGAAAGACTCCTTGGGTTTGGGGTTTTGATATTTTGATCCTTTATAAGAAATTCTAAGTTAAACGGAAAGGATGAATAGTTTGGTATGGCAGAGGAGAGTAAATGGGGGTACAGGTTGGAAAATAAATCGAGGCGTCCTTTAAGGAGGCCAAAGGCCCTTTAAGGGAGGGCGCGGCATCCTTTGAGCTACTCCTCATTGGGCTCCGCCCTTAGGAAAGCTCGCTGGGGGCTTCGCGGAGCGGGGGCGTGGCAGAACGCGAAGGGGCGTGGCGGCCCAGTTTAGTGGGCGTGGCCTGGTGGCGGGGCGGGGCGGGGTTGGGCACACCGCCCTGGGGCTGAGTCTCCGGTGGAGGGTGGCGGGGACCCGGGCAGGAGGCGGTGGCGTTCTCGGCGGCAGGACCAGCATGGATTGGGGCACCGAGTTGTGGGTGAGTCCTTTACCCCCAGCTCCCACGGTTCTCCCTTGCTGGGGTCCTGGCCTCTCCGCTCTTTGTCCCCGATGTACCTTTGCCTGGACTCCGCGGTTTCCCCTGCAGCTGATCCCGTGGGTCCCCGCCCTCTGCCCTCAGCACTTTCTTTCAAAAGTTCCTTTGGGACTTTCTAGATGCCCAGAGGGCCCTAGGGATACTTTGCCTAGGGCCGGTATAGGGAAACTGAGGCACAGAGTTGAGAATGAGCCCATCACAAGAAGTCCCTGGACCAGGCCAGGAAGGGGGGGACAGCTGGGCGAGGTCACCTATTTTGAGCGCTCTGGCTTGGCTTGGAGGCTAATCTTACGGCCCCTGGGTCCCTGCCCGTCTCTCGCCTCTCCAGCTGGGAGGGGGAGGGTACCCTTTGGTCACCTTCTCTCCCACGTGGGGCCTCACCGGGTAGATTCCCCACCACCACCACCCCCCACCGCGCTTGCAATTGCCCTTAAGGGCTTGGGTCGTTGAGGGGGAGGGGAAGGGGGGCTGCAGAACTTGGCCCCGGGCGCTGGGCGGAGCCACCCCTTACCCGCCACTTAACCTCACCCAGGAAGCCCTCGAAGTTTCCCTGAATCTTCGGATTATTGACCCCTCCTCTTTCTGGAGGCGGTGGAGTCTTCGGGTGTACTGGGGGTGAGCCACTGAAGTGGAGGCATCACAGAAGCAGGGGAAACTGAGTCAGTCACTCATAGGAGGATCCCGGGGGATCATGGAGAATGGGGAAATCTGGCCATTGAGGTTCCCCGCTTCCACGCACTTTTAGTTACACAAACCCTTCCCCTCTGTGCCAAGCCCGCCTAATTTTCCGGAATTTGGGGAGATTAGGGGGTTTGGGGGAGCTGGAGTGCCTTAGCCTCCTCCCAACACCCTTGCTGGCCACTCCGACTCCGTGAGACCCCGCCGTCCGGTCTGGGGCCCTGGCCCTGTTGTCCAGGCCCTTCCCGGGAGGAGGAGATGGGGGTTCCCGCCAGCTTCCTGCCTCCCCCTGCGCCACGCCGGGGCGGCGCCTGGGGAAGCCAGCCAGTCCTTGCTGGAAAGGCTGAGCCACGAGGTTGTGTCGTGTCCCGCCTCCCCTTCCGTGCATCGGGTCGCTGGGGCTTAGGTAGCCCCCCACCACCACCAGGTGACACTGACCCTCTCCAATCCCTGCAATCAGGATCAGTTTGAGGTCTTGGAACGCCACACGCAGTGGGGGCTGGATCTATTGGACAAATACGTGAAGTTCGTGAAAGAACGCGCCGAGGTGGAGCAGGCTTATGCCAAGCAACTCCGGTGAGCACGAGGGTTGGTGCTCTCCGCTCTGGGACTCTGCAGGGAGCCAGCGGGAGTGCCTGGTTCTTAGCCTCCCTGCCTCTGTGCCCACCTTTAGGAGCCTGGTGAAAAAGTACCTTCCCAAGAGACCTACCAAAGATGACCCCGAAGTCAAGTAAGAATGGGAAAGACTCCCTGGGAGGTAGGGTCTGGGGCAGGGCGTGGGTCTCTCTCCTTCCCAGAGGCCGCTCTACGGTGCCCCTCCAGTCCTATCGCCTGTTAAAATTCTGGGTGACCCGAGGTGGAATTTACCCCCTTCCAGCAGAGCGCCCTTTTTGTTTTGTAAATTCTCAGCTTAGCTGAGTTCTTTGGGGTAAGTGGATTTTTACTTACTCTTTTTCTAGTTTTGAGGGCAAGATGCACCCATATACGCCATGGGACACTTGTGGGAGTCAGAGGACAGCTTGCTGGCTCTTTCCTCACCATGTGGGTTCCAGGGATCACACTCAGGTCATCATGTTTAGCCGCAAGCACCTTTTACCTGTTAAGCCATCTAGTTGACCCTAGCTTTATCTTTGCCTCCTTGTTTTGGTTCTTCTGTTACTCCCTCGGTAGCCAGGACTCATCTCTAGTGAGGCAGTCCTTGAGCTTGGGCTCCTAGGAGCTGACCTGACCAGCAGGCATCACTAAGCCAGGCTTGGGCCAGTCACTTTTATTGCCTGTTTTCTAATCTGCAAAGGCTCTGATGGCTGTGATGCCTACTCTGTCTGGTATGTGAGAAGATGAACTGAGTTTATGTGTCTAAAAGTAATGGCCAAAGCTGGGTATGTCGGTGCATAGCTGTGATTCTAGCACCCTTGGGTTCTGGGCTAGCTCACCTATACTGGTAGCCAGTCTGTAGGTATTTCCAGGAACTTTTAACTGCATTCCGAAACCTTCCCTTTAAAATCTAAACAGTGACCTGGGCATGTGGCAATTGCTTGTTTTCCCAGCACTCTGGAGGCCAAGGCCAGGAGATTGAAAGTTCTAGGACAGTTTGGACTACATAAGTGAGACCATTTTTAGTAAATATGTAAATCAAAATTTTAATCCAAAAATTAAGATAGTTGTTTGTGATAGCTGGTTAGATTGGTGGCGTGATGTGAACAATACTCCGCTCAGTGATGAGGGTTTTCGAGGCTTGGAAAGTGTGTGTGTGCGGTCTCATGTAGCCCGACCTGGCCTCAAACTTGCTATCTAGCCCAGGACTGATCTCCCTGCCTCAGACTCCAGAGTGCTTGGGTGGCGGATGTGAGCCACCCATACCTGTTATGCTGGTGGTGGAGCTAGGGCCTCACGCATGCTAGCGGGGCTCTCTACCCACTCGGTGCCTCCAGCTCCAGCCTCTGAGGACTGAAAATGCACTAACAAAACAAAATTGTTCCTTTCTGGAACATCGGCAGACTTTTTTTGGTCATTGTGTTTACATCGTATGGGGTTCCCTGAGTCATCTAGGGAGGGTCTGTGCAAACCCTGCTGTTCATCGAAGACCTTCAGGATCCTTTGCTTTGGTACCCTCTAGGAACCCTAGAAATGGTTGCCATGGCTACTGAAGGATTACTGTATTCATACCTCTCACTGTAAAATCTGATGAGGGGTGCTGGGCCTGGTGGCTCAGCTCCGTGATTTCCGCAGTCAGGAGGCTGAGGCAGGAAGAGCAAGGGTTCTGGACTAGCCTGGGATATATAGCCAGACCCTGCCTCAAAACCTAAATAAACAAAAATTTAATTCTAGGGTTCTGCCACCAGCCCTAGGGGAGTGACACATATAAGATGTCATCAAGGCTGAGCATGGGGGCACACAACTTTAATCTCAGCACTCGGAGGCAGAGGCTGGTGGGTCTCTGTGAGGCCAGCCAAGGCTTCATAGTGAGATCCTATCTCAAACAACAACAAAGATGTTGTAACCATTATGCCTCCAAAAATTTGATTTGCAAAATGCATCTGAATTAAGGGCTGGAAGTTATGGACACAGACTTGGTTCTCCTTGGGAGCGAATGTAGCCCAAGACTTCCGTTTTATTTTGTTTTTGTTTTTTTTTTTTTGTTTTTCCTTTCTCCTCTCCTTTGTCTCTTTCCCCTACAATCATCTCTCCCTTCCTTTCTCCTTCCCTCCCTACCTTTTTCCCTCCCTTCCTCTCTTCCCAGGGTCTCAAGTAGCCAAGTCTGGCCTCAAACTCCCCATCCTGCTGCCCGGCCCTGGGATGACAGGCAGCGTTCACACTTGCCCCTCTCTGATCCTGAGCTCTGATTGTCTCCTTCCACCAGGTTCAGCCAGCAGCAATCCTTCGTTCAGCTTCTCCAGGAGGTCAATGATTTCGCAGGCCAGCGAGAACTGGTGGCCGAGAGCCTGGGCATCCGAGTGTGTCTGGAGTTGGCCAAGTACTCACAGGAGATGAAGCAGGAGAGGAAGATGGTGAGTCCCCTTCCACCCATGCTTGCTGGGGGCCCTGTGGGAACCTCACTCAGGGTCTCCATTTGTTTGCACAGCACTTCCAGGAAGGCCGGCGGGCCCAGCAGCAGCTGGAAAATGGCTTCAAGCAGCTGGAGACTGTGAGTGAACATGTGGGCAGCTGGTAGCTCAGGCCCAGAAGAGCTGGGGGGTGGTTACTCATGTGTGACCAGGCCCCCTTTCCTCAGGGGTACCCAGCACACCTATTGTGCCTACACCTTTTATTTTGGGATGGGGTCTCATGTTGCCCGTTCTGGCCTGGCCTTGAACTTGTGTATGTGTGTATGTTTGTGTATGTATGTATGTATGTGTGTATGTATGTGTGTGTGTATGTATGTGTGTATGTGTGTGTGTATGTGTGTGTATGTGTGTGTGTGTATGTGTGTGTGTATGTATGTGTGTATGTGTGTGTGTCTCCAGGACTACTCTTCTCTGGAGTCACTTTTCTTGTTCCACCTCTGTGGGGTTTTGGGAATATGCACTCAGGTAGTCAGATTTTCTTGAGAGGCATTTTTACCTGGTGAGCCATCTTTCTCATTCTATTTTGGTTTTTGAGACAAGGTCTCATGTGGTGGTCCAGGTTGGCCTTGAATTCCTGATCCTCCTGCCTCCACCTCCTTAGCGTTGGTTTGGGGTAACTGCCTGATACACAGCTCCCTGTAAACCTAGACCTCCTCTCAGTGCTCCTGGGGGAAGGCATGTCCTTCATCCTCCTGTCTCTTGTGTAGAGTAAGCGGAAGTTTGAGCGAGACTGCCGCGAGGCCGAGAAAGCTGCTCACACCGCCGAACGGCTGGATCAGGATATTAATGCCACCAAGGCAGATGTGGAGAAGGTGTGTATGTGACAGGCTGGTGCCACTGGAGTAGGGTGAAGCCAGTGCCTGACTATGACCTCCACCTTGCCATCCCACTTCTCAGGCCAAGCAGCAAGCCCACCTTCGGAACCACATGGCCGAGGAGAGCAAAAACGAATACGCAGCCCAGCTTCAGCGCTTCAACCGAGACCAGGCCCACTTCTACTTCTCACAGATGCCCCAGATATTCGATGTGAGCACTTGAGTTAGTCAGCGCCTACACCGCTGTCTGCACCCTAGCTGCCGTGTCCCGTCCCTACCTCTAGAAAGATTGGAGAACACCTACAGCTCTAGCAGTCTGGAGGCAGAGGCAGGAGGCTAGCCAAAGTTCCAAAGCCAGTCTGGTCTACATAGCGAGTTTCAGGAGAGCCTGCCTCAGAAGGGAGGGAGAGAAGGAAGGGATGGGTAGATAGAAGAAGGAAGCGAGAAAGGGATATCACTCTTTGGTTTTGAAACTCCTGTTCCTCCTTCTGAGCCCAGCTCTAACAAGTTCTAGCCCTCAAAATTTCCCCAGTCGTCTCCCCTACTTTCTGTCCCAACCCTGGCGTTAGGATTGTCTGTGTTGCATGTACTTTTCATTCAATGCTCTGACTCCTTATAACAACCTCTTTTGAGACAAATTTTTCTGAGCTCCTGGCCCTGCGACTCTGACCCCTGCCCCAGGGGTCGTGAGGGCAGATGATTCTGTCTTAAGCTCTTCAGCCTGGGTTTGGCCGGGGCTGATGTCTTCAGCCTGGAGGTGTTGCCAGGGTTGGCTCACCCCATGCTCCTCTTGGCTCTCCAGAAGCTGCAGGACATGGATGAACGCCGGGCCACCCGCCTGGGCGCCGGGTACGGGCTCTTATCCGAGGCTGAGCTGCAGGTGGTTCCCATTATCGGCAAATGCTTGGAGGGAATGAAGGTGGCTGCCGAGTCCGTGGACGCTAAGAACGTGGGTGCTCGTGGGCCTAGCGGGATGAAGTGTGGGCTGAGGGGGGGCTCCCCAAAAGGAGCACCTTGAGCTAGCCGCTGGTTGTCCCTCATTCCTTGACCCTTCCCACAGGATTCGCAAGTCCTCATCGAATTACACAAGTCAGGGTTCGCCCGCCCCGGCGACTTGGAATTCGAAGACTTTAGTCAAGTCATGAGCCGAGTGCCCTCCGACAGCAGCCTGGGCACCCCGGATGGCAGGCCTGAGCTCCGAGCAGCCTCCAGCCGTAGCCGGCCCAAGCGCTGGCCTTTTGGGAAAAAGAATAAGGTGGGGTCCGGGGCTCTTGGGGTAAGGAGTGGGTGGGAGGGGGTGACAGTCAGCCGAGGTCCTCACTGAGTCAGCGCCAGCCACATGGAACGCCGAGTCCTGGGGCAGGAATTTTCCTCTTGGCTGTGGGCCCAGGCTAGAGGGAAGGAAAGAGAGGAAGGCCAGCCTGCTAGCCCACTGGCTGGCTTGCGAGTCCCTCTGAGGATGAGAGGGGACGTGGTAGGGGAGCCTGTGGCATTTTCTGCTGTATCCTGGGACCCTTGAAGAGCTCATGTTGGCCTCACAGCTGTGATATTGCCCCCCAATCCTTCTCCCTCCTGTGCATTTTCTCCTTGGGAGTTTGACTTTTAGGGTCCAGTGTCTGCCTTGACACCCCTTGTTTATCTCTCTACAACGGTTCCTTCTTTAGCGATTCCTTCCCGTCACTTTATTCTTTCTATTCCACTTAAGACTCTGAGACCCTTCTTACCTGCCACCCGGCACCCCTCCTCCTAAGCCTGGACTTCCCAATGTAGGCAAGCACTGGCTACCCCCACTTCTCCCCCTGTCTGTCCCCTTTAGCCTATATGTCTGACCACCCTGAGTCTTTAAAAAAAATTGTTACATTTATTTATTTATTTATGTATATCATGTGTATTTGTATGTTTGTGCACATGTAGTGGTCACAGGAGGACTATCAGGACTCCAAGTCTCTCCTGGGTCCCAGGGACCAAAGTCAGAGTTGTCATGCTTGGTGGTGGCATGCCTTTTTCATACTGGATCATCTATGTGTCCACAGCCTTTGCTTAGGCTTGCCCCACTACCTTGGAGACGGTGAGCCCGGAAAGCAGGGCAGAGAGGAGCATGGGTACCTGGTCTCCCCAGGTGCTGCATGAGTCCTTGAGACTCAAGGGACACCTGTCTGCCTCATATCCTTTTTAACTTACTGGATTTTTTTATTTATGTATATTTTGGCACGTGTGGAGGTCAGAGAATAGCTCATGGGGATCAGTTCTCTCCTTCCGTACTGGGATTTCAGAACCCAGGACTTGGCAGCAAACCCCTTTCCCTGCTGAGCCCTCTGGCTGGCCCTGGCTCTGCACCTCCTGTCTTCCCTGGCACCTCCCAGGTCTTCCATTGTTGCTTTTACAGGTGTTTTTCTGTGTGATCTTACAATTCAGTTGTGATTTTTCTTATCATTATTTTCCCTCTTTCTCCATTTTTGTTTTTCCTGTTTCCTGTGTCCCGTCCGTCCATCCTTCCTTTCGTCCATCCATCCTCCGACTACATCCTCGCGCCTCCATCCCTGACTGGTCCCCCCACTTCCCTGGCCCCCACCGGTAGCCGCGTCCCCCATCCCTGTCCCTCCTGGGGGGTCACCTACCCTCCACATTGTCTGATGGATCCCTGTCCCCCCGTTCTGGCCGCGACCCCTTGGCCATACTGAGCGAGATCAGTAAGTCAGTCAAACCGCGGCTAGCATCCTTCCGCAGCCTCCGAGGCGGCCGTGGGGTAAGTTGAGGCCGGATGGTGGGACCCTGGGCTCTTTCCTGCCGCCTGCTGGGTCGTCCCCCCCCCCATATTCCAGCTTTGCTGTATGCATGGCCTCGCTCCCGAAAAGCCCTGACTGGGGAGGAAGGTGGACCTGGTATCTCAGGAGCGAGAGAGGCTCTTCGGAAGTTTAAGGATCCCAAATCCCAAGCTCAGCCTTTGTTTCACCTTGCAGACCGTGGTCACTGAAGATTTCAGTCATCTGCCCCCAGAGCAGCAGAGAAAGCGACTCCAACAACAGCTGGAAGAGAGGAACCGGGAGTTGCAGAAGGAGGAAGACCAGAGGTGAGCATGTGCGGTGGAAGAGGCAGGAGATGAATGTGGAATGAAGCAGGGATTCTTGTCTTCTGGGTGTGTGTATTGCTGTAAAAGCTATGCTGGGCCAGAGGAGGAGGTCAGCATCCTCTTCTCTCTATCTGGGAGGCAGGGTCTCTCCTCACACTGGACTTTGTGTCTGGTTGGCAGCCAGTAATTGCTGCATGTCCTGTTTCTGTCCACCAAGGTAGCAGGTGGTGTGTGGCTGTACCCAGCTTGGAACTGGGTGCAGGAGTCAGAACTCAGGTCCTCAAGGTTGCTCACTAGGTGCTCTTAACTACTGAGCAGTCTCTCCAGCCCCCTACCTTGTCCTTTTGTTTGTCTGTTTTATTTTTGGTTTGCTTGTTTGTTTTTGAGATGGTGTCTCCCCATGTGGCCCTGGTTGGCCAGGAACTCTTTTTTTATTTATTTTTTTATTTTTTTTTTTATTTTTGATACAGGGTTTCTCCGTAGTTTTTATGGTTCCTGTCCTGGAACTAGCTCTTGTAGACCAGGCTGGCCTCGAACTCACAGAGATCCGCCTGCCTCTGCCTCCCGAGTGCTGGGATTAAAGGCGTGAGCCACCACTGCCCAGCGGCCAGGAACTCTTGATGAAGACCAGGCTGGTCTTGAAATCACAGATCTCAAGTGATGGTATTAGAGACTTTGTCCATCACGACACCAGCTTCACATGACTTTTTATGAGACAGGGTCTCACAGGAACTTGGGCTTGCTGAGTGGCCCGGGCTGGCCAGCCAGTGAGACCTGGGGTCTCCTTTCTCTGCCTCCCCAATGCTGGAACTGCAGACATGAGGTCTCATGCTGGGCTTTGTCCATGGGAGCTGGGGGTTGAGATAGGACATGGTGCCTACATGGTGAGCACTATTGACCGAGCCATCTCCTGGCCTCATCTGATGGATTAAAGGAGATTCCTGTCACACAGCTGGGTGTGGTGGTGCCTGTCTGTAATCTCAGCATTCAGGAGGCTGAGGCAGCAGGGTCATAAGTTCAAAGCCATCCTGGGCTTCTTGAGTCTCGAAACAGTGAAGAACTGAAGTGTAAAAACAGGAAAGAACCGGTTATTTGTCACTGCCGCAGATGGAGGTATGAGTGCTTGTGCGCCCGTCTTCCTGTCCCCGTCCTCCTCTGGCACCTCCCCACATCACTGAGGAAAAACCAAGAAAATCTCTGGCTCACATTACTCCACTTCTGCTCTCAAAAATGCTCTCACTGGGCTGACTCAATGACTCTAGGCGCTTGCCACCCAAGCTGGAGGACTTGGCTTTAGTCTCAGATGGTAGAAGGAGAGAACCCACTCCCACAAATTATCTTCCGACCTCCAGACACGTGTGGTGGCTTGTAAGTGCACACATAGGCAGGTGTAATAGGAATTAAGGGAGCAGATACATTAGAGAATCCTACAGTGCCAACTCAGGCTAATATATACTTGGCTACAATTATAGTTTCTGTGACAGGGCTGTCCTCTGTAGGCTAGGAACCACCCTCAGCAGCACTAGGGCATTCTAGGCAGGATTCTACCCTTTGCCACGTCCCCAGCACCTCTATGGGGGAATTCCAGGTAGGGCTCCACCCTGACCACACCCCCATTTCTTCCCTGCAGGATCCTAGGCCCGGCTCCATCCTTGGCCACGCCCCAACCCCTCACCGAAGGATTCTTTTACTTATTTTGAGACTAGGTCTGGAGAATATTTTGAGAATAGGTCCAGCCTATTCTGGAACTTCCAATTCTCCCGCCTGTCTCCCAAGTAGCTGGAATTGCAAAATCGGGACCTAGGCTCAGATTCAAAGATTTTAGTAGACTGGAAAACAAAACAAAAAGCCCAGGCAGTGGAGTCTTACCAAGACAGCTCAACGTCAGGAACTCTGTCAGTCTTGAGTCACCGTGCGATAGGAGGGAGAGAGCTGAATTATCTAATGCTGGATAGCAAAATATTAACGCACAAAAAATTCACCAGACAAGAAAATCTTCAGTCATTCTTTCCAAGCAACAAAACCTCTCCCAGCCCAGTTACATAATAGGGGTGACGCCGACCACTTGTTAGCAGGTGGCTGGCCAGATTCTGTTTGGCTGTTCACATGTGGCCTCTGCGGAGTGGAAATCATGGGACTTCTGCCATGCTTGGAGTTTCGTGCAGCCTGGACGGTCCTAGAGGAGTGGACTGTCTGCCTGCCTGGAATCAGAAGGCTGGCTTTTCAGCTTACTTACTTTATTATTTTTTTTAATTTTGTTTTTATTAATTCATCTATTTTGTGTATGAGCTTACTTATACATGCCACGGTCTCTGTGTAGATGTCAGGTAAAAACTTGCCCTAGTTTTCTCCTTTGAATACACGGATTCCTGGTCAAACTCGGGTTGTCAGGCTTGGTGGCAACTGCCTTTATCTGCTGAGCCCTCTTGCTGGCCCTTCTTTTTATGTTTATTTTGAGACTGGGTTCTTGCTAAATTTTCCAGGTTGGCCTGGATCTTGAGTGTGCTACCATGTCTGGCTTATTTGTTTATTTCACATGTGTGTTCATGTGTGTGCTTGCTTGTGGTGACCACAGGACAACCTGAGTATTGTGTCTCAGGCGTGGTTTGTGTGGTTTGTGTGTGTGCGTGCGTGCGTGCATGCCTGTGCACACAGGCAGCTGTGCACAACCCTGCATGCACAGAGCCCCGAGGATCTCATATGGTGACTGTTCTATCTCTCTCACTCTCTGGAGATAAGGTTGCTTGCTGAACCAGCAGCCAGACTGACAGCCAACAGGTCCGAGTTTTCACCTCTTTCTGTCTCTGCCTCTATATAGTGCTTGAGTTACAGGCATCTATGGGAACTACATCCAGATTTTTACATGGGTGCTGGGGATTCAAACTCAAGTCCTTAGGCTGGCACTCTTACCACTGAGCCATCTCCCCTGTCTGAGATGGGGTCTTTAACTGACTAGCAGCTCAGATGCAGCCAGACTGGCTGGCCATCAAGCCCCAGGGATCTTCCTGTGTCTGTGTCCCCAGTGCTGGGATTGCAAGCAACAACACACCACCATGCCTGGTTTTTTTACCTAGGCTGTGGGGACCAAACTCATGTCCTCACACATAGGCAGCACGTGTGTTACCCACTGAGTAGTCTCTACAATCCTTTTGATGTTTCTGAGACCAGCCTCATCAAGTCACTCAGGTTAGCTGAGGCTGGCCTTGAACCTGCTGTCTTCCGGCCTCAGCTCGCGGTGCTGTGCCCAGGCACATCGGAGCCCATGACCAGCATCTTTCCTTTCCTTGACCCTGTTTTTCACTTGTTAAGGTCACAGGAGTGTGTGCTTTCCTTCCTGTCTGTCTGTCTGTCTGTGTGTCTGGTCTCAGGGAGGCCCTGAAGAAGATGAAAGACGTATATGAGAAAACACCACAGATGGGCGACCCTGCCAGCTTAGAGCCCCGCATTGCTGAGACCCTGGGCAACATCGAGAGACTCAAGCTGGAAGTGCAGAAGTATGAGGTCAGAGGGATACCCTGGGGAGGGGCGGGGACAGCCTGAGCTGAGTCACTGCTGGGTGGGGGACCGGGATAGGACCTAACTAACTGTCTTTTGTCAAATTTTGGGTGTGCGTGGGTAGTGTCAGAAAAGAGTGGGCCGACCTCAGTACCCTGCCTGGAGCTCATGCTGTGATCCCCAACCAACCCTAGGCTTGGTTAGCAGAAGCTGAAAGCCGGGTCCTCAGTAACCGGGGAGACAGCTTGAGCCGTCATTCCAGGCCCCCTGATCCCCCAGCTACTGCCCCACCTGATAGCAGCAGTAGCAGCAACAGTGGATCCCAGGATAATAAGGAGAGGTAAGCAGAGAAACCAGAAGCGGCTATGAGGCCTGAGCTTGGTATAGCACTGGCCTAGAATCTCCAAGTGAGGAGCTGGGGGCGTGGTCAGGGCGGAGCCCCACCTAGAATCCCCAGTGAGGGCCTGGGGCGTGGTTAGGGATGGAGTCTTCACCTAGAATCCCCCAGTGAGGGACTTGGGCTGGCTTAGATGGAGGGTCAGGCCCTCATCTTTCTTCCATGTCCAAGCAGCTCAGAAGAGCCCCCTTCAGAGGAAGGCCAGGACACCCCCATCTATACTGAGTTTGATGAGGACTTTGAAGAGCCTGCCTCCCCTATCGGCCAGTGTGTAGCGATCTACCACTTTGAAGGTGGGTCTAGTGCATGAGGTACCATTTCTTGACGACAGGAGCTTCGTGTGAAGGCTGTAGCTCGGTGGGAGGGTACCTGGCCAGTGCTCAGTCCCCAGTACTGGTCAAAGGAAGGACCTGGGGAGTCAGTATAAGGAAGAGTTATTTTATCTTTTTAGTTTTTTTCCGAGACAGGGTTTCTCTGTGAAACAGTCCTCGCTGTCCTGGAATTCACTCTTGTAGACCAGGCTGGCCTCAAACTCCCAGAGATCCGCCTGCCTCTGCCTCCCGAGTGCTGGGACTAAAGGTGTGCGCCACCACCACCTGGCTACCTTTTATTTTCAAATATTCTTATTTATTTTTTGTGTGAGAGAGGTCAGAGGACAGCCTCCAGGAATGAGCATGCGCATCGTGGGGACCAAACTCCGGTTGTCAGACATGGCTGCTAGCACCTTTTCCTCCTGAGCGGCCTTACAGGCTCTTGGTTTCTCATTCTGGGACCCCAGTCTGTGGAACAGTGCTGTCCACATTCAGTGTGGGGCTTCCCGTCCAAATTCGCCCAGTCTAGAAACTCCTTCACAGACATTGCGGAGGTTTATCTCTAGGGTGGAAGAGATGCCGAAGGGGAAGCTAACCCTCGCGTCAGGGCAGGTGCGGTTGCTCGGAGCTGTGACTTCCGATGTCATTCACCAAACCTGACCTCTCCCCACCCTACTCCCCAACAGGATCCAGCGAGGGAACCATCTCCATGTCGGAGGGGGAAGACCTCAGTCTGATGGAGGAAGACAAAGGTGATGGATGGACACGGGTCAGGCGGAAACAGGGAGGCGAGGGCTATGTGCCCACCTCCTACCTCCAAGTCACGCTCAACTGAACCCCACCAGAGCGGGTGACGAGGGGCAGGGCTGTCGGCTGCTGCTTCTGGGCCACAGGGGGCCCCCAAGACCTTGCACTTTATTCCTGCCCTCGTGGCTTTTGGCTGAGACCTGTGTAACCCGCTGTTCCCTCTCTTCCACCCCACCCATCACCCTCCAGGGACCCATTGTGCCTTCCTGCGTGGTTGTACATATTCATTTAAGACCTCTCTTCCTGCCGCTCGGCTTGGGCCAAGTTTTGTTTTATATTAAAAAGTATATATAATTATATAAAGTTCTTGGAGTCTGTGCCTCCAGTATTGGGAATGGACCCTCAAAAAGTGCCTCAGTGGAGAGAGATCTCGGCAGCGGGTGCTGGCGTCTCTCACGGAGGACCCTGAGTTAGTTTTGAACAGCAATGTCTGCATCTCACAGCCATCCAAGACTGTGCCCCCTGTGACCAGCTCTGGCAACTGTACTCTTACCTGCATAGACCCTTCTCAAGTTAAAAATATAAAAGCCGCCCTTTCTTGGAGGCGAACCTAGGTACACCCTGGCAAGCCCTCCTTGTATTACTGAAGCTTGTCACCTATATACCCGGCAACTCACTCATTCCTTAGCTTTCATTTTGCCACATTTTCCTAGAGTGCACAGAGAGGTCAGATGTTTTGCTCAGAGTCACACAGCATTTAAGAGGCAGAGTCAGATTTGAACTTTGATACCAGATCTGTAAAGTGTTTTTATTTAGAAAAGTCTAGCGCTCACCATATGGTTGCTTTCTGGATACCCCAGAAAGTACGCATGGATGAGTAGGGTATGTATATACAGGGGTGTGAGGGTTGGTCTCTGGGTCCCTACCTGAGAAGGTATTTTGGTAAAAAGGAGGCAGTTATTATACCCCTATCTCTTGGGGTCCATTTTAAGACGGAGATTTTTCTAAACTTTGACCATAATTTTCATATTGCCCAGGCCAAACGAGGTAGCTGAGCCCACCTTGAACTCCCGATCCTCCATCTCCATTTCAAGTGCTGGAGTTACGGGTGTGGACCACTGCGCCAAGTCCATTCAGATGCTTCTTGAATAGCTGGGGGTGGCCTCCTTGGAGTCTCTCAGCCCGCAGGCTCTAGTTGTTGGGACAGGATGCTGAGGACATGATGGAACTTCTCCAGGCGGTTGGCTCTGGTGGCCTGGGCTCCCTTGCTCCCCCAGAGTAAGCGGCGCAGGAAACCGGTGGTCAGCGCCTCCCAGAGTTCTGGGTTAGGCCTGAATCCTGTAGGCAGAGTCACGTGCGCTTGGGGTGTGGCTCAGGCCTCTCCCATACCTGCCTTTTAATGCTAGGAACTTTGACCCATAGGAGCCAGTGGGGAGTGCCTGGGCAGAGGTTAGCAGGGGAAGGGGGCCCTTGATCTCTGCGGGGGTAAGGGCAGGGTGCAGAACAACACGAGACAGGGTGACCAGCCTAGGTACACCATTCAGGGAGCCCTGTCTTAGAGGCTATGCCGGGAGGCGGGATTAAAGGGCATGGCCATCCAGCTCAGCAAACCTTGGACTGAGCCTGCCCCTTTGCAGGGTGTGGACACCCAAGGTCTTAGAAATTACCCAGGATAAGGGTCTTAGAGGTTGGCTGGGCCCAGGTGGGAGGCAAGTGTGACTTGACTGGGGAAGAAGTCATGTTGGAGGGAACCCCAATGGGGCCAGATATTCCCAGGCCAGAGGTTGGGGTGGGACACCACTGGACATAGCTCTGCTGGGCTCCGTGGTCCCTTTTATAGGGGAGAGCACTATTTGTGGTTTATGATTGGGGTTGGGTCCTCCCCCGGGGGTGTGGCGGTCCCAGTTGGGTGAGACTTTGGAAAACTTGGGCTAGGTTGGCCTCCAAGGGGCCATCGCTCACCTTGCAGGCGCTGGGCTGCCGCCCTGCGGAACAGAGGCGCATCGCGGGCCACCTGTCGCGCCCCGAGCAGAGTGCGCAACAGCCGGTCACAGGACTCGTCCAGCGGCCCAGAGGTCTCCTCGCCCTCCAGCAGGCGTACTAATGGTGCCACGTGTGGCAGGGCCACCTCTCCTGGGTTGCAGGGTCCTGTGGGAAAGGTAGGATCAGGGATGGTGGGATGGGGCACAGGGTAGAGCCTAGGTGGTAACAGGGGCGTGATCAAAGGCAGAGGTGGAGGGCGGAGGGTGGAGGGGCGAGGCCAGGGCCTAGTGTAGGGAAGGTGGTTAGAAGGGGAAGAATTTAAAGAGAAATGCTTAGGATGGGGTCAGCCACAGGGCTAGAGTGGAGTCCAGGACCCAGGGCAGGGAAGAAGCCTAGGCTGGGTCAGGCATACGGCAGGGACGGATCCTGGAGCTGGGAAGGAGGCTGGGGCAGGGGAAGAGCATATGATGTAGCTAGCAGCCTAGAGCAGGAAACCTAAAATAGGGAGAGGGAAAATTTAGGTGGGGTGGGGGTGGGGGGCTGGATCAGAGCAGGACCCTGGGGCTGTGAAGAAGCCTGAGGCAGGCGAGGCACAGCCCAGGACCTCTCTCACCTGTACTTTCATCCAGAGCCCGCATCAGAGGCTTTAGCTCTTGTTCAAAGACCAGCGCGGCCTCCGTGTGGTTCCTTCGTAGATGACGCCAAGTGCTCTCTAACCTGGATACCTGGACACGGAGATAGGAGCCCAGCTAGTGCCATCTTTCCCGTTACCTGCACCCGGGCTTCTTCCCCAACCCTGTTCCCAACACACCTGGGGCATGAGCAGGGCGCCCATGACCCCAGCCAGTCCCAGCAGGTCCCCTGTCGCTCCGGGCCTCAGCGCCAACGCTAGATCCACCAGGCCTTTCAGAGCGACTGCGCGCTCCTCTAGGGGCCCCGAGCAACCCAGCACAGCCAGGGCCCCAGCCAGTGCCAGGGTCTCAATCCTGTGGAGGTGGAATGCAAGGGTCTGGGGACAGTAGGAGAGTTTGTGATGGGAGAGGGGGGAGGAAGTGGATTGCCCAGCCCCCTCCACCATGGGGAACGTTAGCAGAAACTGAGTTAGAAAGTCACAAGCCCCGACCCCACACCTCACCTCTCTAGCACCTCCAACCTCAGGCGGTGACCGTGAGGAAGTGTGAGTAGTTCTAGACCAGAGGCGACGCCCATGGCACTTTTCTGACTCTTGGTCACCCCCAGCAGGCCTATAGCCTTGACGAGAGAACACAAAACACGTGGAACAGACTAAGCATTCTGATGATCCCTTGGAGTCTGCCTCTGGTGAAACCATTTCCTCCTAACAGAAATAACCCCTCCTGGATGGAGCAGGGAAGTTAACTAACAAGGCCAGGGAAAGAGAGGAAGTCTCAGGAAGTCTGATGATTACAAGGGTCACAAGATTCATAAGCACTAACAATGTCTGGAGCTGCCTGCAGGGGGCGCCAGGAATGCAGTGTTTGGGAGCGTTTGCTAGCATTGGGCTTTTTAGGGGATGCAGCCTTTGAGTCACCGGTGCTCCTGGAAGTAACCCCATAAGCGCTCACTAAACTAGACTCAGGTGGAATCGTTTCTTCTGCGGCTAGTGCCCTACCTATTGTAAGCAGACATCTGTTCATTCCTCCCCGGGAAAAGCCCCTTGCTGGTGGAGGACCCCAGCAGGTGCCGCACCTGGCAGTCCACCAACAGCAGGTGCAGAGCAGTACTCTCAGGATGGTGTGCCACCAGCAAGCTTCGGAGGGTGCACAGAACTGCAGGGTCCAAGGGTCTGTTCTGGGGACCCAGCAGGCCGGAGGGGTGGCCAGGGATGCAAAATGAGACCTCAGCTTGTGGTCTTATAAAGCATCTGTCTTCTTCCTCGTCTTCCTCTGCTTCCCACCACCAGACCGCTGGCTCCTGACAGCTCGGTCTGGGAGTCGTTCTCTGAGCACTGGGTACTCGGGGGAGAAGTTCACAGTATGTTGGGGGATGTCCAGAGGCCAAGGAGGGCGTCCGGAGGGGCACGGAGCGAGCTTTTGTGTGAAGCTGTCCGTCAGAGGCCGTGAGACTGTCTGCCATAGTTCCCAGGTGAGGCAGGGCCTTCAGCAACGTGGGTTCGCTGCCTGTCCGGTGCAGGGCAGATCCAAAAGCAGGGGGTACTCCTGGGACAAGGGAAGATACGGCTCTGCTTGCAGAAGAGAGCTTGGCAGAGTGGGGTGGGAGTGAGCGCAGCTCTCTGGCTCTCCTGCTTCGGTCCAGTAACTGAGGATCCCTTCCCAGCCTCTCAGACTCTGCCACCTTGAAAACAAACCTTTAACACTTGTGGCATGTTCTGAATTCTGTGTTAGTGTGTTTTCTGTGTGTGGTCATGCATGCACACGGTATGGATGTCAGCGGATGACCTTAGGTGTTGTCCCTCAGGCATCATCGACTTGATTTGATTTGATCAGGTTTGTGTCACTGGCCTGGGACTCCTGGCTGTGTCAGGCTGGTGACCCCGGTGAGCCCCAGGGATCTTCCTGTCTCCACCCCTCAGCACTGGATAACAAACACACATCACTGCACTTGACTTTTTAAAACATAGGTTCCAGGAATCCAAACTCAGGTATTCATACTCCTGTGGCCTCTGAGCCATCTCCCCTGCCGGCCCCACCTTTTTCTGGGAGAGGATTTCAGTGGATATTACAGGTAATCTTGAACTGGAGATCTTCCAGTGTTGGCCTCTCAAGTAGTTAGGCTAACACACACACACACACACACACACACACACACACACACACACGTACACACTTATGACCCAGGCCTGATGCACAAACACATGAATACACACTTATGACCCAGGAATGGTACACATGCATACACACAGACCACACAGACACACACACACTCACACTATACACTTATGACCCAGGCTTGATGTACAAACACAGGAATACTCTCTTGCGACCCGGGCCCCCTCACCTGCTGTATCATCACGTTTTCCCCTTCCTGAATGGTCTAACCCTGCAGGCTGGCTGGAACTCCACTTCCTAGGCCTAGGAGACAGAGGTGCAAAGGGCTGTGAGTCCAGCCCTAGTGGAGAAAATGCTGCCAACCAGTTCCATCAACCTGCCGGCCACTTTGGTGATGGCATCTCTTAGTTCTTCATTCTGCGACTAGACTGGCAGAGGTAAAGGCAGGGGGGTCTTCAGTTCAGGCTAGTCTGAGCCCAGCTTGGGATACATGAGACCCTGCCCGAAATAGTAAGTCAGGAGAAGCCTCAGCTGAATACCTGAGAGGCCAGGGGGCAGCCGGGATGTCGGTGAGCACGTCCTCACTGAAGCTGCGAGTCAGCGGCCTCTGACGTCTCACAGGCTGGGAGGCCACAGCTCCTGTAGCCTGGGACAGCGGTCGCCTGCGGGTCACATAACTGTGGACCAGGGCAGACATACTGGGAAACCTTTCATCTTCTAGCTGAAAGAGGGCTTGCGGGCGACCAGGCCTAGGCCGCAGCACCACTCGGAACACCTCAAAATGTAGGATCTTGCCTCGCCAGCAGCAGGAGATCACAGGGTGGCTCCCTCGGGACTCCGAGGCACGAACAAGGAAGTCGCCATCTTGTAGTAGGAGGGTTTCAGCTTCCTGAGGATGCAGAATATTTGGGTGTTTCCAGAACCCTCCCCTTCCAGTCAACAAAAGGCACCTTGAAGTAGGGGCCCCGTCCCTGACCACGCCCCCAGCCCCTCACTGGGGGATTCCAGTGGTTCTGATTCCTGGGTTAAGGACCCTAGAATTACTGATTTTCTTTTCTTTTTTTTAAAAATATATATTTATTATGTATACAATATTCTGTCTGTGTGTATGCCTGAAGGCCAGAAGAGGGCACCAGACCTCATTACAGATGGTTGTGAGCCACCATGTGGTTGCTGAGAATTGAACTCAGGACCTTTGGAAGAGCAGGCAATGCTCTTAATCGCTGAGCCATCTTTTCTTTTTATTTTTGAGATAAACTCTCACTATGTAACCCAAAGTGGCCTTGAACTGCAGAACTTCTGGAGTGTTGAGGTTACCTGGCTGGTCCCCACTCTATAGACTGGGAAACTGAGTCTCAGAAAATTCAAATACATTGTCCATAGTCCCACAGAATGTGAACTGTAGGGCTAGGTTCTGGACCCAGCATGTCTGAATTCTGGGAAATCACTTAACTTCCTGTTTGCCACAATTTTATTGTATGTTTCAGGGTCCCATCTTGAGTATGTGACAGTAAGGAGGTGGAGGCAAGGGGGCTCAACCTCAAAGGAAAGGGCCAGGGTGAAGATGGGGCTAGGGTGGGAGACAGACGGGGGTCAGAGAGTACGGGGTCTGTTCAGTCTCCATTACCATCGGCAGCAGTATCCCGGGAAACGATAGCTCCCACTCGGCCAATCTTCAAGAGTTTCTCCCGTCCTCCAGCCCACCTGTCCCCAATAGACCCTGGCTCCAAGTTGCTCACCTAAAATCCAGACTTTCCCACATTCGTGTGGGACAGTCTTCCCACTCGCCTACAGGGTCCATACCTGTCGAGACAGCTGACCGTGGTACCAGGGCTGGCAGGTAAGGTTGTCTGTATCCTGTGGTGCCTGCATGGAGCTCTTGGCGGAAGGCATCAGGGCTGAACTTTGCACATCCACCCTGCCTCAGTCTTCCACATCTGCAAAATGGGAGCGATGAGTCCTGCACATTGAGGGGTTGGGTCTCATCCTTCCATCATCTCGTTTTTTAAATTTCCACTATTCATTTTAGCTTTGCTCTAGTCATTTTTAACTGTTAACTTTACACAGTGTTAAGTCACCTTGGAAGGGAGTCTCAGGTAAGGTCTTGTCATGATCAGATTTACATGTGGGCATGTCTGTGGGGGGATTGTCTTCATTGTTAATTGTGTAGAAGGGCACAGCTCCCTGTGGACGGTACGATTCATCCCTGGGAAGGTGGTGCCGGGCTGTATCAGGAAGCTAGACGTGGGTCTGTGTGAGAGCCAGCAAACAGGCTTCCTCCACCTTTTTTTGCCACAAGCTTCTGCCTGTGTTCCTGCCTTGACTTCCTTCAGTGACAGACTGTGCCCTGGAAGCTGCGGTGGAGTCCTGTCTGCTCCTAAGCGGCTCTGGGTCTGTGTCTTACCCCAGCAACAGGAATGAAGCTAGAACAATCCTCTGTTCAGCACACATGACAGTGAATTCCATCATAACATCATCATCCCTGTTTATAGTATAATTTGCCCATACTCACCCCATCACCCACTCTATGTACATGTGGTATGTACACATGTGTGTGCACACAGATGTTTGGACTCTTAGGCATGTTGAATTGAGAGGCTGTTGGGTGTCTATTGCTCTCTCCCTTACTACTTGAGGCAGGGTCATCCAGTGAACAAAGAGATTGTCATTTTGGCCAGGCTCCTTGGCCTCCTGTCTCTGCCTGCCCAGGCTGGGCTTACTGCAATGTGTGACCATGGCCAGCCAGCATTTTACATGGGGACAGGGGACAATTGTGCAAACACGATTTCCCCAATCATGGTTTTGGGCCCCCATTACCCTCTCTTGTCTGCACACCCCAATTATCCTTGTTCAGTTTCATGTCTAAGTAATTCATCTTTTTTTTTTTTTTTTTTTTTTTTTTTTTTTTTTTGCTCTTTTGAGATAGGGTTTCTCTGTGGTTTTGGAGCCTGTCCTGAAACTAGCTCTTGTAGACCAGGCTGGTCTCGAACTCACAGAGATCCGCCTGCCTCTGCCTCCCAAGTGCTGGGATTAAAGGCGTGCGCCACCACCGCCCGGCAGTAATTCATCTTTTAATTTCACGTTATATATGTACTTGTGTGTACATATAATAAGTGCTTGATTATATGTATTTTACATGTGAGAGAAAACATAGTATTTGTTTTCTGGATCTGGTTTATTTTAATTAACATGACAGTTCTCAGTCCCATCAATTTTCCTGCAAATTATATATTTTTCTCTATAACTGCGAAATACTCACACGCACGCACGCACCCACCACATCCCCCTTTTATTCCTCTCCCATTTTTTTTTTTTTTTTACTTTGGAGATCATATAGCCCAGCTGGTCTCAAACTCCTGCCTCCATGTCTTGAGTGCTGAGCTGCATATCTTTCTGATTTCTGTGTTGATGGACATCTAGCCTGATTCTACACTGGGCTCTTGTAAAGAGTCCATATTGTAGCACAGCTCAGCTGCTGCTATAGATGACACACACACACACACGAAATGAATGCATATGATAAATTAAACAAGCAATTCGCAGCCATATTTGCATGCATGTATGTATATTTGTATATTTTGAACATAGTCACACTGGCTGGCCTGGAACTGGCTGTGTATTCCAGACTGGCCAGGAAACCACAGAGATTTACCTGCTTCTGCCTTCTGAGTGTTGGGATTAAAGGTGTGTGCCAGTATGCACAGCGAATGTGTGTGTGTGTGTAACTGGGGTTTAAACCTGGGGCCTCCTAAGCACCTGGCAGGGACAGACACTGAGCTACCGCCCAGCTTAAATATCTCAATATTAATAGTGTAGGCCTTGTTTCACACTGGGGTTGAGTCAGGGCCCTGGCCATGAGAAGCATGAGTTCTATTATTGAGCTACAGCTCCCAGCTCAGATGAGAAATTTTTATATACAAATAAACACACCACACTTATTTACAAGTGAGTACATCTTACATAAAATGGTCTGCCTTTGTCTTGGGGTGCTGTCCGGTCTGGGAGGAAACTGTTCACAAGCAACTTGGTGGAGGAGAGGATTTATTTGGGGGGTGCTGTCCGGTCTGGGAGGAAACTGTTCACAAGCAACTTGGTGGAGGAGAGGATTTATTTGGGCTTCACTTCCTGGTCACATCCCATCCTCAAGGAGAGTCAAGGCAGGAACTCAGGCAGTGACGGAGGCAGAGGGCAAGAGAGAGGGTCCAGCAGACAAGAGTGGACCTGAGTTCAGATCCCAGCGACCACACTGCAACCCAAAACATTCTATAACCTCAACCCCAGGGGATCCCACAACTTCTGACCTCCAAACACATCCACATCCCCTTTACACACAGCATCCATTCAGACACACATACATACATACATACACATATATGTATGTGTGTATGTATATAGTATCTGAAGCAGAAAGTACACATGAACACTTCAGGAGGCCTGCTCACTGGCTCTCTGCCAGCGTCTTATACAGCCCAGCTCCACCTGCACAGGGTGGCACTGCCCAATATGGGCTGACACACTCACTCACATATAAAGGAGAAACAATGTATATGTAGAAATAACAGAAATGTGTAGATAAATGTGGGCATAAGTAATTCGCTTACTTTAGTTATCACTATTTAAGTTGGATACAGCTATAAACTCAGCACGTTGGAGGCTGAGATAGGAGGGTCCTGAGTCAAGGTTAGCCTGGGCTATGGCGGCGTGAGACCCAATCTGAAAAAACAACTCTCAAACAGTAAGAATAAAATCAAATAGTGGGGCTGGAGAGATGGCTCAGCAGTTAAGGGCATTGCCTGCTCTTCCAGAGGTCCTGAGTTCAATTCCCAGCAACCACATGGTGGCTCACAACCATCTGTAATGAGATCTGGTGCCCTCTTCTGGCATACACACAGACAGAATATTGTATACATAATAAATAAATAAAAAAAAATCAAATAGTGGCTGAAAGTCATCTCACACCAGCAACTGCACTTTCGAGACTCCTTGCCAAGGTGCAACATGTTACTCTTAAGTATATAACTCTTCAGCAGAACACAAGGCTTGTTTTGATGTTCTCTTGTAGCCTAGGCTGGCTTGGAGCTCACTGTACAGCCCAGGATGACTTTGAAGTCCTGATCCTCCTGTCTTCACCTCCCCTGCGCCGGGCTGAAAGGCCTGAACCCCTAGGCTGGGTTTTTTAGGTGCTGCGCTGTGGATGGAGCCCAGGGCTTCGTACGTGCTAAGTGAGCAAGCACTCTACCTCTGACTTGCAGCCCCACCCTCCCGCATAGTTCCTGCCTTCAAGACCGTTTAAAAGTCAAACTTGGAGACTGATTGGCAAATGGTGACTTTACATTTTGAGTTTCTTTTTGTGTTTTGTAACTCAACTATTTAGTTAGTATATTATGGTTAGATTTTAGATCTCAGACAGTTTTCCACAGGCCCCAGGTTGTGCCTCAAATATCTGTTAGAAAAATTATTTTGGGTGAGAGGGAGGGCTGGCTATCTTATCATAGCTGTCTGTCTGTCTGTCTATATACCCATCCAGCGATGGATCTTTGTATCTGTGTGTGTCTGTCTACCTATCTCCAGAGTCTTGGCCCTGGCAAGGCTGCCGAGAGGCACACAGCAGGATTCCTGCCTCGTGAGTCACCGCTTCCTGGACAGGGGGGCGGGGCATCCTCAACTACGTCCTGAGACCTGGGGCTCCGGGGCTGGGAGGGAGCTGCCGCAGGCACTGCACACCTGAAGCCAGGTGTGCTCCCAAACGTGTACACTTCCTCTTTGTCACCTGGGTGGGGCCCGCGGCTGAGGCCGTCACACTGACAAATTCCTGTTTCGCCAGTAACCTTCGGCGGGAATGGGGGCGAGGCAGAACCAAATTCTGGTTCAAGTTTGGGGAGCTCAAGGAGTATATTATGGCACAAGTGCAGCCCCAGGCCAAGGAAACTGTCGTCTGGGTCTTTTGCGGGGGGGGGATAACTTATTTGGGCAGGGGAGGGGAACCAGGAAAGGGGACAGGCAAACTCGAGTGAAGTGTGTAGGTTTCCTGTGTCTGCACATATTCAGGGTGCAGTGGCCAGCAGACACCTCACAGACAGATGCAGGTAGAGTTGGGGTTCCGGGATCTCACCTTCAACTCTGAGCTGATACCGTGATTTAAGACCTACTTTGTACCACTAACCTGTCCTAGACCCAATTACCCGATCCTCAGCTGCAACCAACAACCAACAGAGGAGCGGAGGAGATCATTTCTAGGGGTTCCGTGTGCAAATAGTGACACAGGAAGATTTCAGTACGGAAGGCTAGAGGGGCAGGGTTCTTTTTTAATTTATATTTTATCGTGTGCGGGAGTGCCAGGGTTCGAGGGTGGAGGCCAATGGACAGTTTCCTCCTTCTGGTCTCTACGTGTGTTCCAGGACGGAACTCAGGCTTGCGGACTTCAGGGACAGGGATAAACGCCTTTATCAGCTGAGCCTTTCCAGGAGGAAAGGACCCGAGAGCTGAGACCTAAGTTTGGACTGAGGCAGCAAGGCAGAGCTTTGGGATGCCTGGGTGGTGTGTGTGTGTGATGGGGGAAATAAGGGTGAGGCCGTTAGACGAGCGTTTTTTGATGTTTTCACAACGTGCTAATGTGAGCGAGGAGGGACCAGAGGTAAAGAAAAGGCTAGGAGGGGAGACCTCACAGTAAAGGGAGCACCTCGTTTTAAACCGGCGACCACAGGCGACTTTAGGAAGCGTTTGGGGCAGCCAGCCAGGGAGGGGCAGATCCGGATTTGCGCTAGCGTGCACCAAAGTGGAAGCCGAGAGTATTTCCGCAGACAGCAGGAAACACGCTGGGAGCTGCGCGAGGGCCACCCAAGACACACCCGGGTTCCCGGACACGCAGGACGCGCAGCCACTCACTTGAAGACTTCTTCCGACCCCCCGCAGGCTCTCTTGGATGGATCCTCGGGTTCTCCCTGAGAGCTAACGGCCCCACCCCATCCCAGTAGGGACCCCTGGTTCTACCAAAGACCACCCCCACACTCACCTGGTCCGGACTCTTCTGTGGGGGATCCGACGGGACTCAATCAGGAGGCTCAGCAGCTGAGGTGCGATCTGTCCACGCCCCAACCAGGCTCAACCTCGCTAGTCCTCCACCTGGCTGGAGCCCAGGCTGGGCACCTGGCCCTATCCCTCCAGGCCCCGCCCCACCTGCCCCTCCCCTTCAGGCCCCGCCTCCAAAGGAACCTCCTAGGTGCTCACCCCGCCCCCTGGGAACCTGTCTTTGCCCGTAGCCGAGTCCCTAAGTCTGTGAGTGAGTGAGCGCGCGCTCTTCTTGTTCTCTATAGACTCCTCTTCCTTGGCAACTCCATACAGCCCCGCTCTTTAAACAGGCGCCACGCCTGCTCACCATTACGCCCCCCTTAGTACTACGGTTTGGGATTCTTCCTCCCTTTCCTTCTTTCTCCCCGCTCCCCCACATTTTTATAGCACTCATTTACCTATCCGAGGACGACCTTGGGCTCCTGATTCTCCCGCCTCCACCTCCCGAGTGCTGGGAGGACAGTTGTGCACTGTCATCTATATATCTAGTTTATGCGGTGCCCGGGACCGAACCCCCGGCTTCGTGCACGCTGGACAGCGCTCTACCCAGTGAGCCCCAGCCTCAAGCTCTAGAACGATTTTTACCGCATGCCATGTCTTCCTAGGATCTGGCCGAGTTGAGGGTGTTTCTCCAAATATCCGGGGATCCAGATCAGTTCAGAGCAGCCCTGGATTGTGGGGTCAACTCCTGCTCCCTCCAGCTATTCCCTCCCCTCCCTCCCCGCGCCAATCCTGCCTGGGTTTGGAATGGAGAGACTTGTGGGGAAAAGAGACAGCCTCCGTCAAAGATGGAGTAGGGAGGGAGTTTGAGCCAGGATGAGGACCGAGGGTTCTGATGGGTTCTCAGGTTGGGGTGGGCCTCGATCCTGATGCCTAGAGACGAGGCAGAGGAAGTTGGAGGCTGAGAATCTGCGGCAAAAGAGGCATTACTACGTTTCTTTTTTTTTTTATTGTTTTATTTATTTTTTTAGGGTTGTTGTCATTATTAATTAATTAATTAATTAATTAAAGATTTCCGTCTCTTCCCCGCCACCGCCTCCCATTTCCCTCCCCCTCACCCAATCAAGTCCCCCTCCCTCCTCAGCCCGAAGAGCACTTAGGGTTCCCTGACCTGTGGGAAGTCCAAGGAACTTTTTCACTCATATACCTCTAGGATACGATAGATACTATTCACGTCACCCACCCCACCCCCATTTTCCTAGTGGAGAAACTGAGGCATGGGGGTGGGGTAGCCAAGTCATTCGTGCATATGTACCACAGCTTGGGAGTCGTGGGGATGGAATTTGAATTCAGTGTCTTAGTGGCTGCCTTCATGCCTACATCATTCTTTACAGCCTGGCCGCCCCCGCTAATCTCCGACCCTGACCGTGTGCAGAGAAAGTAAATTGTTACCCAGTTTATAGAAGAGGGAGAGGACGCGTAGGAAGTCACAGATGCCAAAAATAGGGAATGGAAACTGTCCTCGCCTGTAGAATTGCAAAAGAGAGGGTTTCCAGGCTGTGCCCACCCCTTCCCCAACTCCCTGCTATGCAAATCAGATTCAGGCCAGCCCAGGGAAGCAGTCTAGCGCCGCCTAGTGGCCATAACGGTGGAAAGGCGGAGTGGAAGGGGAGCTACTTGCAACCTGGTAGGTTAAATTGGAGAGAGGTATCCTTGCCAAAGTAGTAGGGGCTAAATAATAAGTATAGTCAGGAAGGCAGTAAATATTTGTTAAACAAGTGAATTAATGGATCACAGGAAAGGGCAATAGTGGCTTTGGCTCGGAGGGGAACTCACAGCAGGGAAGATGTCAGATTTATTGGGTATCAGAGTTTAAGGAAAGGGAAAAGAAAGGAAGGGGTGGAGAAGGGCCATGGTTTGAAATTTGGGAATACCTCAGGGAAAAAATGACATTTGGAGACTCGGGAAATGGTCCAGTCATGTGTGCTATGTGGATGAGAGACCTGAATTCAGATCCCCAGGGCTTAAGCAAGAGGCGGTAGTCTGAACTTGATTCTCAGGGCTCCCAGGATGAGATGGGAGGGGAGGCAACCGTGGAACCTCAAGGACAAGCTAACCAGGAGCAAGAGAAAGAGCGAGAAAGACCCTGCCCTAAGTGATGCGGAAGGGAGTTCCTGCAACGAGGTGGTCCTGCGACCTCAACACACGAACCAAGGTGTGTGTACGGTGTAACACTCACACACAGACGCGCACCAACACATGGGGCTCACAGCACAAGAGCAAAAGGAAAAAGAAAAAATGGGTGGTGAGAGGGCTCAGTGGACAAAGGTGATTGCAGCCAAGCCTGAAGATCTGAGTTCAATCCCTGGGCCTCACACGGTGGAAAGAGAGAACAGACTCCCTCCCTCATGACTTCTGACTGCCACATAGAAACTGTGTCGTATGCGTGTCTTCACACATACACACAAACGACATATACACACACACATATATATACACACACACATACATACATACATGCAAAGTGAGCAAATAAATGTAACAAAAATGAAAAAGAAAAACTGGCTGTAAAAGCAGAGTGTCCTTTCTACTGTATATTTATATTCACATTCCTTGACTGTCATGTAGAGTACTCCTCGCTAGCGCTTTATCTTGGTCATACCCACCCTCAACTCCCCCTTACTTTCCCCAGAAACCCTCAATGAGTCCTGGACTCCCTTCTCACTGTCCCCACCGCGTCCATTACTGTCGCCTGTGGGAAGATAAACTCATCTCCCTGGTGTGAGTTCATGAGCACAGCCCTCATGTCAAGCTGGGAAGAAGGCTTTTCGCAGCTCTCCGTCCCACCCCGCAGCCCTCACTTTCCGTCCCTTCGCCCTTGATCCTTGGGTTGGCGGTGATATAGATGCTCTCTCTGGAGCTGAGCACTCACTAGTCACGAAGTAGCATCAGGAAGCGATGTAGTCAGTCATTAACTTATATCAGCCGGTGGGCACAGTGGAAGCTGTCTGAGGCAGGATGGAGGTCTGCGCGGCTGGGGCACAGGGAGTGAAGGACACAGAGGACACAGAGGCTGGAAGGGTGGGGGCAGGGTAGCAGGGCCTTGTGGGGTGCAGAGAGGACTTGGGTTTTGATCCTGTGGAAGAAGGCAGTTAGAGCCATAAGGGGCTATGGGCAAAGGAGGAGTGCCCTTTGGGGAAGGTGCCCTTGGGGGCTGCAGCGGGGACAGACTGTGAGAGACCGGGGTCTTACACAGGGGACCTGGAGGAGCTAGAGTAGGTGACAGCTTATGTGCCAATAGGCGAGATGAGGTAGTGGCTGATTAGTCCTGCAGGTGCCCGGGTCCACTCAATGTGGGTGGAGAAAGGGGAGGTCACACCAGTGCGTGGAAGGCGCGGGGGCGGAACTGCAGGTGCTCCCCTCCGCCCCACAGCTCCTCCCCACCCCCAGCCCCAGGGCGACAGTTACAGTCACAGAAGAGGAAGTGGTGTTGTAGTTGTCCCCACTGGGGCAGGCAGCGGCAGCGGTGGTGGAGGCGCGAGGGTGCACGGGGCCTCCCCGAGGGGGAGGCAGGCAGCCACCATGGAGCTCTGGCGACAGTGCACCCACTGGCTGATCCAGTGTCGGGTGCTGCCTCCCAGCCACCGAGTGACCTGGGAGGGGGCCCAGGTGTGTGAGCTGGCACAGGCTCTGCGAGATGGTGTGCTCTTGTGTCAACTGCTTAACAATCTGCTTCCCCAAGCCATCAACCTGCGGGAGGTCAACCTGCGGCCCCAGATGTCCCAGGTGAGCCTGCTGGGTGATGCCAGGGCAGGGCTGGGTTGGAGGGGAGCACTTCTTTAGGTCTGAGCCTGGCTAAGTGGAGGTGCTGAGCAGAGGAGGGCCCTGCGTGGGTTTACAGACTCTAGGTCGGCTTGTATCTGTGTTGACTAACAGGGGGGAAATCCCTCCAACTATAGGCTAACTGTTGAGACCCACATGGAGGGGCCCTGGGGTACCCGGGAGCCTTGTGGATAGCCAAAAGTGTGCATGAGGTTGGAGCCACCAGACACAGGCATTGAAAAGAGAGGCCTTCAGTTGCTTCTCCCCCCCACCTGTGGCTCCTCCTCTTCCGCCTCTTCTGATCTCCCCCCCTTCCTCCTCACATCTTCCTTCACCTCCATTTCCTGCCAGGGCTCTGGGCTGTGTTTCATGGAGGGGGGGGCTGCATTTTATCCCCTGTGGCTTCCTAGCTCTGCCCATCCCACAAAGGGCCCACTGAATGCAGGGCCCAGGCCTGGGATCCCAAAAAAAAGGTCCCTGGCGACCCTGAGACCTTTTCTGCCCTCCCCACCCTTCAAGGAGAGGCATGCTCAGAAGTGCCCTGGCGAGTTTAGGAAATGTATTCAAATCCTTATTTGAATGTGGCTGGGGTGACGGCGGCGAAACGTGACTGGTGGCTTTGTGCTCTTTTCCCTGCTTTCCCAAGGATGCTGGGTTTGGGTGGGGGGCTGAGAGCATTACAAAAGGAAGATATAGGTTCAAGTCAGAGGGGTACATAGCCTTATCATGGGAGCAGAGGAATACTCACTGTACCCAAGGGAACATGGCTTTGCTCTAGGGTCTGAAGGACACAGCCCTGATGTAGGGACATCTACCATCTTGCCCTCAGTCTCTAAGGCCAGCACATCCAGTTCCTCCAAGTCCCAGGAGGCTGCCGCTGGAATGATGAGCTGTAGTTGGCTGGGGCTGGTCTCTTTCCTCTTGTGAGGGGTCCCATGTGGTTGAAGAAGGAAATCGCTTTGAGAATGAACTGCTGGGGTCTCTAGAATGTCCCCTGGGGTTGTTGTTGGTGAAGCAGTGGCCTCTGAAGGGAGCAGGAAGCACAGCACCCACTCGCTGCCCTCCATGGACATCCCTCTGGCTGGCTACCGGCCATCAGAGATTTGACTACATTTGCTTGAACTCCAGTAGCTTTAAGGCTTGAGGAAGTAGCCATGGGACATGTAGGCCCCAGCTCTGGCGGGACTCGGGGTGCCCTGTGATGTGGCAATCGTAGCTGTTGGGAAAACAGTTGAGTTAAGGATGAACTTTCACCCCTGAGCATCATAGCTAAGGCTGATTTTCTGAAGGGCCAGTGTGAATGGTGTTAATCCCCAGAGGATGTTCCCGCAATAGCCCTAATATGTACCAGACAATGCTGGGAACTTGGCTCTAGCCCCCAAAGAGTTCTTAAACACAAGGAGACAGAAAAAGATAGTCTCGGGCCTGTGTGTTCTAGGGATGTGGGCAGGACACTGCCTGAGAATTAGGACTTATATAAGAGGGATATTTAGGCTGGGTTTTGAAGAGTCAGTATGAGTTTATCCATTGCTCTGTTGTATGAAGCCCCAGGCTGGGCTGGGGTTCACCCTGACTCTCCCTATCTGTCTTCTTGGCGGTTTCTAGCCTTGCTTTTCTCTGCCTTCCTTAGAAATTCTGTGTCTGATGGAGATGTGTGTGAGAACCAATGGGCTATGCTCAATATGCCAGAGGGAAGTACCCAGAGAGGTTGCCTTTGGGTCTCTGGGACACTGTTTAACAGAATGAAGCCAGGGACAGAGTGACCCATGGGATGTGGAAGGCCGAAGGAAAATGAGAAGGAGTGGCTGATAGAAACAGCAGAGAGCAAGGTGTGGAGGTTGGAATAAAAAGACTACTCAGTTCCTCCATTTCTTCATCACTCTCCTTTGTCCAGCAAGAAGGGAAGAAATAATATATACACCATCTATCCATCTACCCACCCACCCATCCATCCATCATCCACCCGTCCATCCACCCATTTATCCACCCATCCACCCATCATCCATCCACCCATCCATCCATCCATCCATCCACCCATCATCCATCCACCCATCCATCCATCCATTCACCCATCCATCCATCCATCTACCCATCCACCCATCCATCCATCATCTACCCATCCATCCATCCATCCATCCATCCATCCATCCATCCATCATCCATCTATCCATTATCCACCCATCCATCCGTCCATCCATCCATCATCCATCCATCCACCCACCCATCCATCCACCCATCCATCCATCCATCATCCATCCATCCATCATCCATCCTTCCTTCCACCAGTTCATTCATTCACCTGTTCTCCTATCCATTCACTCATCCACTTACCCACCTACCCTCCACCTATACATCAAGCAGGTACTGTGCAGGGCAGGCCCCTCCCTTGGCGCTGGAGACTATGGAAGTGGGACACATATGCTCATGTTCTAACACACCTATTCTGAAGGAGGGAAATGAATCAAAGAGAAAACACGGACAGGTTTACATTTTAAGTGGCTAATACTTTGAAGAAAGTTATGCTTGGAAAGCTATGCTGGGCGGCACTTTTGAGTAGAGAGTCTGGAGAATCTCCATAGAGCAGAAGCCTGGGGGCAGGGAAAGATGAACCCTGTGGATATGGGGATGGGGACCCCAGCAGGGGATGCTTTCTGTGCTCAGGGTGGTGGCTGTCCCAGCGTTGCTGGTGGAGGTCAGATTGGAGCATTTTCAGACTGGCTGGTGCTCATGTGGCCTAAGACCCACAGAAAGGATGACAATGTCTTGTTTAGAAACAGAGGCCCAGATATCACAAGCGTGCACTCCTCTGTGGGAGTGTGTAATCCTTCCACGCAGATCTTTGAGGTTGGAGGCCTGAAGAGAAAGAGGTGGTTTGGGGAAAGATCCTTCATGGCGTGAAGCTCGCTAGACTGCAGGAGAATCAGGAGTTGGGGTAGAAGGCATTGAGAAGCCCCCAGTGCTAGCAAACCATTCAGGTGGTGAGTGCCCATGTACACTGGCAGAGCCCTTGGGCGGCATGCCTGAACTGGAAGTAAAAGAGAACAGGGTGATTGGCTTGGACTTAGTGGCTTGGGTACAGCATTTGCTGTGCAAATGCGAGGGTCTGCAGGCACATTGAAAAGCCAGGCATGACCGTGGGCACTTTCCTGTGAGCCCAGTGCTGCGGGCTTGCTGGCTACCGGCCTAGCTCCAATAGCGACTCCAATAGAGACTGACCCAATCAGGTGGGTAGTGATAGCGCAAGCCATCGGCCCTCTGATGCATGCACAGGTGTACATGCGCACACACAGCTGAAAGCGGACCGTGGAAACACACGTGCACAGTGTAGCAAGGAGAGAGTGCGGTGCTGTCTTTGGTGTGGCAGTCAGGGTCGGGAGGTTAGTGAGCACAGCAGGACCTTCCAGGCGTTTGTGTGATTGAAATAGTGTAACGATGCGTGGGAACAAAACATATCTCCCAGATTTCAGTGCAGCTCAATGGGGACCGCAGTGTGGGGCCCTGACGTTGGTGGCCTGAGTTCCATTTCCAGCCGCTGGATTTTGGGGAAGTGTTTTATTTACTCTCCTATTGCCAGGATCAAACACTATCACCAAGGCAGACTATGGAAGAATTGATTTGGGCTTACGGTTCAGAGGGATAAGAGTCCACACGCTCTCGGAGGGAGTCATGTTGCAGGAAAAGGGGCCTCCTGCCTCCTACAGCAAGCAGGAAGCAGAGAGAGCCATCCCTGGTGAGATACTTTCTCTAACGGGACCAGACCTCTTAAACCTTGCCAGACAATGCCATCAGTTAAGGAGCACGTGTTCAGATGTCATAGACAGGAAAGGAGGGCTGTCCAGGCACAGAGTCTCAGGGTACAGATGATATGGCAGGGAAGGCACTGCTGGTCACATGCCATCTACAGTCAGAGGCAGAGACACGGTGCTGGTGTTTGCATTCAGTCCAGGCCTCCCAGCCCAGGGGATGTTGCACTGCCCCAACCTAGACAACCCCCCACAGACAGGCACAGAGGTAAAGTGAGCTCTCATAGGTGTGTTTGGAGGTTTGACTCCTACCTAACCCTGTATCCAGACAAGTTGATGACATTAAACATTACAGGAAGTTACTGAAAATCTCCATGACTCAGTTCCCTATTTCTGTTTCTCTTTGTCTCAGCTGCAAGGGAACTTAGGACTTCCTGAGCTAGACCAGTGCTCCACCCCTGACCACGCCCCCAGCTCATCACTGGGGGATTCTGGATGGGGCTCCACCCATGACCACGCCCCCAGCTCCTCACTGGGGGACTCTAGGTGGGCTTCACCCTGACCACGCCCCCAGTTCCTCACCGGTTGTTGATTTCATCTCAAGGTCAAATGTCAAGTTTGGGTGCTGTGGTGACAATCACAAGCATTGTGTTTGGGTCACAGACCCTAGTTTTGGTTCCTCAGACACCTGGTTCCGTCTTCCACCTTCCTCAGACAGTCTGCTCCAGCCACAGGCCTGTTAGCCTTTCCTCTAAGGCATCAGGCAATGCGTCTCGCCTCAGGTGTTCGGGGCAGAGTGTTTCCTGTCTGGAACACTGTCCGTGCTGCTATCCACCTGGCTTCCCCCTCACCTCCTTCAAGCCTTTGCTTAAACGTCTTTCAACACGTCACTAAAATCCCACCTTTCCTGGCACTGTGCAGCCCACTGTCATTTTTCTTGTGTCTGTGCCCTTGTGTGTATGCCCATCCGTGTGCAGTCTGGTACGCATGTCTGTGGGGGCACGGTGTCTTTCCCAAGTTCTCTTCTTCCTTCTGCCTTCAAAGATCTCTTTTAAAGGTTTTCAGTTGTGAGTGCGCCTCTGTGGGAACATGCGCATTTCTGTGCAGGAGCCGTAAAGCCTGAGGCACTGCATCCCGCCCTGGAGCTGGAGTTCCAGGCAGCTGACTTGGGTCCTCTAAAGAAACATGCTTTTAGCCATTTTGCCATCTCTCCAGCGCCGCCATCATTTTTGAGACTGGCCTGTGATGGCTGGGATCCTCCCGTCTCTATCGTCCAGTGCTGGGACTACAGGCATCCCCACCACACCCAGCTCTTACGTTGGTGCTTTGGATTTGAACTCATATCTTCATGCTTGCACCACGAATGCTTTACCCAGAGTCATTGCCCTAACCTCACCCCCTAATTTTCTCCTATAGTGCTGCCCACCATATTCTGATAAGCCATATGTAGTCCCTTGGTACGCAAGAGACTAGCTTCTTTCATGGAGTCCAAAATCAGCTTGTGATTTAGTCTCCTGCAGAAAATGTTGTGCCATTTTGATAGAAGCTGCTTGTGCCCTCCTTTGGCGTTGGCATCGTCTATAGGTGCCTGTCCTGAGCTGTTAGAAGGCACATGCCATGGAACCAGCCACTTTAGGGAGTGGTGATGAGAGCAACCATTCTGTGAGCTGAGTATAGCACAATTTATTAAAAATAAAAAACCCCCTGTGTTTATAAAAAACAGAGTCTCATGTATCCTGGGTTGCCTTCAAATTCACTGTGTAGCCAAGGATGTTTTAATTTTTATTCTATTTTATTTTGTTTCATTTTATATTGTTTTGGTTTTCTTTTCTTTTTTTCCGAAGCATTGTCAGTAGAATTGCTTTGGCTTTCAAGACAGGGTTTTTCTGTGTAATAGCTCTGGCTGTCTTGAAGCTCCCTTTGTAGATTAAGCTGGCCTTGAACTCAGAGAGATCATTCTGCCTCTGTCTCTTTAGTTCTGGGATTAAAGGCATGCGCCGCCATGCCTGCCTATTTTTTTTTTTTAATTAAAAATAAGATGGGAAGCAACCAAAGAAAGGTGACTTCTTTTGGCCTACACACATGCACGGGTGCACACCCACACACACATGCATGGATGCACTCACACACATGCACGCGTGCACACAATACACTCATGTGCACACATGCACGTGCTCTTACTGTACACATGCATGCCTACACTGACACACTACACACCACCCCCACGGATTAAATTTGATTTAAAAAGAAAGCGGAAGAAAGGAAAAAGGCAGGAAGGAAGTAGCTGCTGTCTGCTCAGCTCTCTCCTAAAAGAGCGAGGGTTCTACAGGAACAAGGGTGAGGATGGGGCAATGAGAGGGAATGAAGCCACCATTCGTGAGCTTGCGAAGCACTCTGTTCATACTTCCCAAACTGGAGGGGAATCTGTACAGCTATGCAAATCAACCATTCGTAGAGCCAAAGGGGCTGCGGAACCGCTCCTGGCAGGGAAGAGCACGTAGCAGACTCCTGCTGATCCAGACAGCCCTCCACTGACACAACAAACATTCTCGAGTGCATTCCAGGTCTGGGTGCTGAGTAGCAGCTGGAAGAAAAAGATGAACGCATCAGTGCCCTCAAGAGGGTGACACTGTGCTAAAAAAGAGACAAAAACATCTGAGGGCCAGTGAGATGGCTCAGTGGGTAAAGGCACTTGCCGCCAAACCTGACCACCTCAGTTTGATCCCTGAGTCCCATATGATGCGAGGAAGAAATGACCTCCATATACGCAAATGACATGTACGATGAATGAATGATTCTTTTCTTCCCCCGTATCTGACTTTGCTATGTCTGTGAGCTTAACCAGCCATGGCTCAGAGACGTCCACATTTTAAGAGTGTGTCTGGGGAGCACTAGTATCCAAGTTTGAATTCCCAGCACCCAGGGGAAGAAAGCTAGACCCGGTGTCCACCTCTTAACTCAGCACTGAGGAGATGAAGGCAGTGATCTCGGGGTTCACTGCTCAGCAACCTGAGTCCATGAGGTTCAGCCAATGAGAGACTCTGTCTCAAAAAAAGGTGAACTGGGCCCGAGGAAGGACTTGCAAGCTTGTCCTCTGGCCTCTGCATGCACAGCCAACTGGATGGAAGAATGGGATGAGCATCCTGCCTGTGTTGGTCACCATGACTGACTGGCTTGCTGTCCCCTCAGCTCTCTCCACAGCTGAGATAAGTCACGACAGGAGGTTCAATGTGGAGAAGGGTCGAGAAGGGATGGGGACCCCTGTGTGCTTTCATACCTGGGGAGACATGGTCCTGGAGACAGCCCACTTGCATATACAAAGGACCAGTGGTAGCTGCCCTTTTAAAAACAGGGGTGTGGGGGCAAGCAGGAGGCTCAGGGTGTGAAGTGCTTACCACGCAACCGCAAGGACCTAAGTGGACTAGGCGTGACGGGGCGTGTCTGCAATCCTCGTATTGGGAAGGTTGAGATAATAGGATTGCTGGGGTTCTCTGACCAGCCGGACCAGCCTAGTGGGCCAGCTCCAGGTTGAGAAAGAGACTGTCCCCTCAAAATAAGGTGGGAGATGAAGAGATGGCTCAAGAGTTGAGAGCACTGACTGCTCTTACAGAGGACCCAAGTTCAGTTCCCAGCACACACATCAGGGAGCTCACAACCACTTGTACCTCCAACTTCAGGGGATACAGCACCCTCTTCGGCCTTTTCTGGCACCTGCAGCCACGTGGACGTATCCACACACAACCCTTCACTGGGGAAATCTAGGCAGGGGCTCCGCCCCTGACCACGCCCCCAGCCCCTCGCTGGAGGATTCTATGCGGGTGTTCTACCACCAGCCTTTCATTGGGGGATTCTCCAGCCCCTAGACGTTTTTATGTTTTGAGCAGAGTTCGTCAGGAGTACAGGCTGCACCGCGGCATGTGTCTTGCTGGAGAAGTTTCTTTAAAGTTGATGCGCTTATGCGGTTGAAGGTCATGCTGTTGAGCGTTCTAACCTCAGCGTCCATCCCCTTCTGTCTTGCTGTGCTTGCTGGCCGAGCCCTGCCTTCCCCTCCACTACCCCAACGCTGTACAGTTGCCCGGTCTTGTAACGTAATGCCTCAGCTGACTGTACTTCCGACCACACACTCACCAGGGTTGTCACCAACCCATATCCGGATTGCTTTTGTGAGAGCCCCTCCTGTTGCAAGCGCTGTGGCATCAGGGCCTATTTTCCTTGTCCACTACTGGGTCTCTGTGCTGGGTAAACAGTAAACAATGTATGCTTGCTGAGTCAACTAATGACTGCGTTTTGCGGGTTGGGCTTTGTGTTAGTTCTCAGTTCTAGAGCAGAGAGGAGGTTCTCTCCTTTCTCTCTTACTCATCTCTCTCCTCTCTTTTCCTCCTTCCCTTTCTCTGTTCTCCCAATCCCTTCATCCTCACTGTCTCCTCCTCTTTCCATTCCCTTCCCTCTTCCGGGGGAGACATGAACACATGTCCACATACCCCAGCCAGGGAGCTGACAATAGGAAAAAGCAAGGATGCCACCAAAGTCCATCTAGGTGAACCGTGAATGTTCCTGGGGCTGTTTACAGGAATGTGAGTGAGGGGGTCACTCACAGGAGCAGAAATGACTCAGAGACAGTTACCTCACTGAGGCCCGGCATGGACGGTGCTTACTGGAATCCTGGAAGGCAACGCACAGCCCGCAAGCAGGGCAGTCTCTTCCAGTCGCCCTGTCCTGTCTGAACTTCTGTGCAGTTCAGCCTTATGCAGTCCTTACAGCTTGACCTTGGGAAGGGAGGGACTTAGAGAATCTTGTCTGTTTTAGGAACTTCCTGTTTACTTTCTGTTGTTTATTCCCTGAGCTTAACATGTTTCTCTGGAGGATGGAGTGTATCACCTCCTCTTAGGGCATCCTGTGTCTTAATGAGCTTCCTTCCAACGTGGAAGGTTTCATCTTAGAGGAAATTGCTACACAGACACCCTCTTCTCTCCTCCTTTCCCCTCCCTCCCCTCTTCCCTCCCTTCTCTCCTATCTTCCTCTCCTCTCCCATCTTCCTATCTCCTCCTCTGTCCTTCCCTCCCCTCCCTTTGCCTTGTTCCCACCCATTTTTGACACAGGGTCTCTATGTGTAGCCCTGGCCAACCTCGAACTATGTAGTCCAAGCTTATCTCACTTAAAACCACCCCTCTGCCTCAGTTTCCTGAGGTTGAGATTACAGGTATACTGCAATTTTATTCCTGGTTTCAGTTGGGGAACTCAAATAATGAAGGTTAATATGACCTGCCCAAGGCCTCCTGCTTACCTACATTAACCAAACATTCCCTCTGGGTGGAGACTAAGGGCTTGCTGAGGTATGGGGTGGGGGGAAGACGAGAGGCAGCCTCACTCCCAGAATGCTTTAGTCTGTGTTGAAGGGTGCACCACCAGCCCCTTTACTTCAAAGCTCTGGACAGGATACACAGCGTGGCCACCCTCTCCGGGCAGCCATGTGGCTGTCTCAGTGAGCCAGACAGAGCCTGGAAGATGCCATCCAGCTACCCTTTTCTATCTTCCCCAGCTGGGCTTGGTAAGACATTTCCTGTTTCCCTGTGGTCTCCCTGGGTTGGGGTTGTAGGTGTGGAAAGCACAGAAGACAGAATTTGTGTTTAGCCTGGGTGGCTTTTCCCAGCCCCCAGCAGAGGCCCCCACTGCTACTTCCTTGAACAGAATTATCTCTATTTTGGGCAGAGGCACCGGAGAGCCAACTTCCGACTTGACAATGCCTGGTTGCTGATTTGCCTAAGGCCTTGTTGCCCCCACTCCCCCAACCACCATGGCTCTCTTTCATCCTGAAGAAAGAGGGAAGCTGAGGGGTTGTCCCACAAAACAGGGAAGAGCCTTCCACACGCCTCCTGCAGCTCTTGGCCTCCTCTCACCTTCTCACATACCTCATGATACTGGAAAGTTCTTCTCGCGGCCTAACCGCAGTCACTGCTGCCTTCTGAAGGAGCCCTGCTCTCTCACTGGCCACTCTGAAGCCCTGGAAGGGGCGATGAATCATACCCACTTTGGAGGGGTCATGTGACTGGAGGGAAGGCAGTCTCAGAGCTCAGCTGATCCTCTGAGGTTAGGAGGGGGTTTCCTGTTTTAGGCCAGCTAGACACCTCTCACCCCTGGTGGCCTGCTGGCTGTCTGGGGTTAGCCTGGGGCCCACAGGACTTCTGGGTGGTGTGTATAACTTCTGTGCTCCTCTGGCCTCTCGGATGTCCCTGTGAGGGCTTGGCTTTCATGCTCTATCGTGTCCTCCACACTGGTCACAGGTGTGACTCTGGGCACATGACGTCCCTTGGCGGGACTCAGCTTCATTCAGCCATTTTCATCTTCGGTGCGTGTGCCTGTGTTTGTACATATTTGTGCATGTGTTTGTGTTTCCATGTACCCGTGAAGGTGTGTGTGGAGGCTGGAGGACAGCCATGATGTCTTCCTGAGTCAGTCTTCATGGTGTACTTAAAAAAAAAAAAGAAAGATTTAACCCTATTATCACTATTATTTTTTTTTATATATGCATGTGTGTGCCTGTGTGTGAGTGTGCGTCTTCATGAGTGTTCATGGGTGCAGATGCCTGAGGAGGCCAGAGGAGGGTGTCAGATCCTCCAGAGCCGGAGTCATTAGTGGTTGTGATATGGGCTAGGAACCAAACTTGGGTCCTCGGAAGACAGTCTCAGCTGTGGAACCTTTCCCCAGCCGCCCTCTCCCCCCATTCTATTCAGCACAGGCACCCTTATCAACTCAGCAAGGCTGGCAGCCTCCTGTCTCCACCTGCCCAGCGCTGGGATTACTAGAGTCTCAGCGCATCCTGGGTTTTGGGCATCGGACCCAAATCCTTGCTTTACCAACTGAGCCAACTCCCAGATTTCCTTCAGTGACTTGGAAATGAAGATGTCGTCTTTGACAGTTTGATACGTGCACACAAGTACTTTGAGCAGATGTGATCCGTCTCTTAGATCCTTCTTTCTCAGCCAGTCCTGCTTATACTTTGAAATCTTTTGTTTTTAGTGGCCCGGGGAGTTGCGTCAGTGTTTCTGACAGGAGTTGGGGGTGAGGGCCACATCCCCACCAGCTGAAGAAAATTCCTCTCTCTTCCTCAGAAGCCATTAGCTCCCCAGGGAGGTAGGGTAGGGTCCTCAGGAGACCCTCCCCCACCTTTAACATAACTTCTCTTGAGATCCGCTCCCAGTCCCAGGTCTTTAAATAGTTTTCCAAATCTAAGAGCGAGTCCTTGAGTGACTCCGTGGATCGAACACTTCTCCGGCACGCATGGGAGTCTTGGGTACCACTCACAGCACCACGGAAACCTAACCTGGGGGTGCACTCCCTCATCCCCAGCATACCAAGAGGTAGTAGCAGGATGATCAGGATCACATCCTCATCCTGGGCTACACCGTGAATTTGAGGCCATCCTGGGCTACATGAGAACCTGTCTCACAAACAGGAAGAAGGGCTCATGGAGGAAAGCAGTTGCCAAGGAAGTGTGCAGGCTGGAGCCTGCTTCCTAGAACCCAGTGGAAAGTCAAAAGGACGTGAGGCAGCCCTGGGGTGAGATGGGAGGTGGAAACAGGGGAGACCCTGGAGGCTCGCAGACCCGCAGGCACGGAACAACAGAGAAACCCTGGCTCAAGCACGGTATCTGTCAAGCAGCAACACTGAGGTTGTCTTCCAACTTCCATACATGCATACCTGAACCAACACACATGCATGCAAACAAATACATGCACACATGCAAATTCTAAACAAAGGAGAGTTTAGACTTCGCTAGGCAAAGAACAACTGGGTTTTGCTTCACTAGTTACTCAATAGGTTTGCAGTGAGTTAATGGCCCACATCCATTCCTGCTGTCATTTTACACTGATGCCACATGGGCCAGGAGCTGGGGAGCAACGGTTGCTGAGGCAAGAACTCTGCCCTTATGACAAATGGTGCATTTACTGAGATTCCACCATCAGGGCAGACCAGTGTGGCATGGTGTGACCAATACCATGTGTCCATTAGTAGAGACAGTAGGCTGATGGTGGCAGAGCTGTGCACACCAATTATGGTGATGCTTGTGATGGTGATGATGGAAATGGTGACAATGTTGGTGATAGCAAACAACGGTGGTAATGATGATGGTGATGATGGTGCTGGTATTGATGGTGATGGTGGTGGTGATGATGATGGTGATGGTGGTGGTGATGATGATGGTGATGATGGTGCT
>NW_004949196.1:1128859-1130321 GCF_000317375.1 Microtus ochrogaster
TGGTGATGGTGGTGGTGATGATGATGGTGATGGTGGTGGTGATGATGATGGTGATGATGGTGCTGGTATTGATGGTGATGGTGGTGGTGATGATGGTGATGATGGCGCTGGTTTTTTTTTTTAAATATTTATTTATTTATTATGTGTGCAATGTTCTGTCTGTGTGAATTCCTGAAGGCCAGAAGAGGGCACCAGACCTCATTACAGATGGTTGTGAGCCACCATGTGATTGCTGGGAATTGAATTCAGGACCTTTGGAAGAGCAGGCAATGCTCTTAACCACTGAGCCATCTCTCCAGCCCTGGCGCTGGTTTTGATGGTGATGGTTGGTGGTGGTGATGGCCATGGATGATGCTGATGATAGTGATAGTGAAGATGGTAATGATGATGGTGATGGTGGTAGTGGTGGTGGTTATGGCGCTGGTTTTGATGCTGCTGATGGTGGTGGTGATTACGGTGCTGGTTTTGATGGTGATGGTGGTGGTGATGGCGATGGCTGATGCTGATGATAGTGATTGGTAATGGTGATGGTGGTGATGATGGTAATGATGATGGTGAGGGTGGTGGTGATTATGGTGGTGATGTTCCTGACTGTGATGACAATGACAATAATTTCCTGATCCTGAGGGCTCACTGAGTCACAAGATGTAGTAGACATAGCTCTCCCCTGCACACGCCTCATCTCCACTTACCTGTTTATCTGTGTGCGACAATTACTTCCACGGCTTGATAGTACGGCTCTCGTATGCTCTTTGGGTCAGGAGTTCTGAAGTGGCTCTGCTGGGCAGTTCACCGTTGAGGTTTCTTGTGAGGCCACAGTCAAATGTCGACTGAGACACTGCCATCTAACTGTCCACTTCCCAGGTGGCTCAGATCTCCTCCACAGCACTGATTGAGTAGCCTTTCAACATGGTTGTGGTCAAATGATGCAAGAAGTCAAAGAGAACCCACAAGGCCACCATGCCCACTCTTGAAGAGTCCCTTATCGCTACGTTTACTAATACTCTTAGACACACAAGGCCATCTGCTTCAGCATGGCAGGGAATCACAGGAGGGATTACTGCAGTTTCTATGATCACTTGGAGCTGGGCACCATGATGACCGTCTTGGAGCCTGGCAGCCATTATCACACTGTTGAAATCACTGTAGATTTATGATGATAACTTTTGAGGACAGAAGAGATAGTGGGTAAAATGTGAGACCTGAGTTTGGATCCCCAGGACCCGTGTGGAAAGCTGGGAATGTACCTGTAATCCCCCTGCACTGGGGGGCTGAGTCAGCCAGCTAGAGAGCTGTGGCATCAGAGACTCTGTTTCAGCAGAGAAACTGGGGCGTGAACGAGGAAGGCAGTGCCAAACTGCCCTCTGCTTGCACACACAGTAACCTGCACACACATGCACACACAGTACACCTGCACACACAGAACACCTGCACACACAGTACACCTGCACACACATGCACA